>NW_009229935.1:54157-54674 GCF_000690835.1 Fulmarus glacialis
TAGAATTAAAATGCAAGAAAAGAATGAAATAAAGCAACGTAAAATACAATAAAGCTGTAGTGTCAATTCCCATCTGGACTGTTCTTTTCACACTTGCAGGATTAAAATGACTAGCTGATGTACTCAGGAATCTCATGAAAAAGAGCTACAGAATTCATTAATCTAGGGAATTAAATTATATAGAATTTGTTCTCTAAGACGTTGAAGTTATAGGTAGATTTGATGTTAAAATGTCCCAAGTTATAGGTAGATTCAATGACTAAAATGTCCCTACCCATTTACTAGTGCAAAGTTCCCAAAGAATGTTTATGACATTTATAATATTTACCAATGCTATTTAGGAAAGTTGCAGTGCAGCAGGCCTGGTTTATGATTTTAATCTGCCCAATTACTAAATGTTGCATAAAGCAGAAGGTGTGGGGAAGGAGGGCAAAATTAAGCAGACAGAAAACAAAAACTGTTATTGTTCTCAGAGTTAGTGGGTGATCTGGCCGAGGCCAACTGTATGAGGTTCAAC
>NW_009229936.1:0-20000 GCF_000690835.1 Fulmarus glacialis
GGCTGCGGCGCCGCCCGTGAATTTTGGATAAGGGCTCGAGCTTTGTAAACGTTATGGTTCTTAGCGTGATGAGACCTTGAACTTTTTGGTTAACGCAGCGTAAATATACTTTTTTGACGCGGGCTGACATGATCACCTCACAGGCTGCCTTTACTTTTCAGTCCCTCTTTAAGTTTTGAGATTCCTGCATAGTTAAGCTATCTATGGCAAGAGAGATGTTTGAAATGTGTAAGGAAACACCGTTTCTCGGCAAAGGACCTCAGTCCTGAAGTTATTTGCTTTGTGACATTTGTTCTAAAATTAACTTTTTTCAGGTTGTCTACAATCAATGGCTTTAAAGTCATTGGCTTTGTATTCTCTTATTTATAAAAATACAGAAGTATGGGAAGTTGCATGTATTTCTTTCCTGTATTTAGGAAGCATTTAATTTGGATTAAATCCTGCTGCATAATCTCATGCGTTTGGGTTATATGTATGATTTTTATCATTACTTGCTTTTTAGGTTCAAGAAGACCTTCACAACCTTAAAGTTAAAGTGAAAAATATCAACTTGAAAGGAAATGTAAAAGCTGTGGATACTAGCGACTTCGAAACAGCAATTGAAAGAACTGAACTTGGGCTGAGAGTAAGTAAAATGGAGCAGATCCAGAACATGATTCAGTTTTTGAGATTTCTGTCAGTAATTCACTTAGAGTACATGGGGCCATGTATTTGTCATCCTGCAAGATCCCCTTCTGATTAGCAAATGATGGGATTCATCAGCTGTTACAGTTCAAATGATGGCTTCCTCTTTTAGGTTGTCAGAATTAACTGATCTTGTGCCTCATACCATTAGCCAAAATCAGATTTAGTCCAACAGAAGCACAAAGCCTATCAACTTTTCAGTCAAGTGAAGATTTGGATTGCTAAATTAACTGAGTTAAATAAATTTAATATCCCTCATACCTGTGTAATAGTCTAAACATTATTTTTTTCCCTCTAACAGAAACATGCTGAAAATTATTTAAATGCTATAAACAGAGAAGTGTTAACTATTTCTTCTACTGATAATAAAGAAGTACATTCAAAAGAGCCCCCTAAATGGTAAGTGAAACTGCTGTTTTATTGCAGAGACAAATGCAAGCAGCAAGACAGAAAAACTGTGGTATCAGAATCTCGTAAAGCAAATGTAAGTATTGGCTCCGATTATTTTGGTCACTTGCTATTTTGGTTTTATTTTGTTTAAGTTAAAAAACCATACAAAAGTAAATGCAGATCTAAGTAGCTACAGCAACCTTTTGCTAACTCCTGTGATTTTTTTCATTAAACACAAATTTAAATAAAAATATAGTATTTCAGATTCAACCAGATAGAAGCAGTATGGGTTTAATAGGTAAAATCAAAGTAATTTTTAATTTTAATTTTGTTTCTTTCTAAATCAGGGGCCTTCATTTTGGTGCTACTCAGAAACAGCTTATTTTACCACGAGTACCTGTTGAGCCAGTGACTGTCCAGGCATACAGCAAATCAGCACTACGTGTTTGTCAAAGTTCACAGGTCTGAAATAACATATTACTTACTCTGCCAGAGACCCCATTAAATGAGACTGGTGTCTTGTAGGTTACCAGTTGATCCCATAATGTGATGTTCTGACTCCACATGGATTCAGTTTTTGATAATATACCATCTATGACTGAATGTGTTAAAAAATTCTCAGTAGAATGAGTGGGCTGAGAGATAGGAGCCTTCTCCCAGCCTCACAGTCCAGATAAAATCTAAGTTAGGAAAGACTTCAGTATCATCATGGGTGCATCCACAAACCTTCCATTCTTTATTTCCACCCCCCCACAAGTATATTGTTAAAGAGTTCTGAAACTAAGTGTTTGTTCAGCTTTAAGGTCCCAGTCCTGCAAATACCATATGCTTAACTGTGATTCTGCAAGTAACGTGACTAAAATAAATGGAACTGTATATTGGAATAGCATGAGTACAGATATAAATGTTTGTGGTGTTTCAGGCTGAAAGTGGTTCTTTTTTTTGTTTTTGCGTAAAAGATATGGCAAATTGTGGGAAAGACTTCTATTCATGTATAGGGTAGTCACCTCTATGATAAATATATGTTTTCTCCTTGAAATCTGATTTTTTGCTGTTTCTATAAATGAAATCCTTGTAAAATCATTTAAAGCCTTCTTAAAATGTTTGTATCTGAAGTATTTTTGCTTTTTTATTCAAAGCTGTGAATTTTGACTGGTGAGTTTAAGGTGGTTTCCTCAAACATATTTTAAAAAAAAAAGAAGGTAATTAGTTGATTTGAAAAATACCCATTGTCACAATTTTGAGTTATTACTGTTTAAATTCAAGGGAGCTTTGAGTGAGAGAGAACCTTAAGAAGAGGCTCTCTGTAGTTCTAAGACTGTTACCAGAAGCTAAGGATTGAAGCTACTTGAAATGGTATAACCAGAATGAGCAGCCTAACACTTACACTGCTGATTATCTTGTAAAAGAAACCCCCATAAAAAGAAGAATTAAAATATTGCTTACTCTTGAAATTATGGATAAGGTGCAATGAGATGTCTGATTTTTTTTTTTTCAGCCAGTATTCCAACCCTGTCCTATATGAATACACTTACATTGTGAGGGAAAAAAAAAAAAAATCTGAGTTCAGCTACTCTGTAAACTCTGTATTATCTATGGTCTTTCAACTCTTCGTGTGCACCAATGAGCTTAATTTACAGTGGAGCACATGCTCTGTCCTGCCTTGACTTTCTCTTTGTCTTTTCATTTCTGGTATCTATGGTATCTGCTTAGAAATGCATATCTAGTGACACACAAGCTAGTCCTAATTTCGCATTATAAAGAAAATGGCAAACAGTGCTGTTTTGCCAGCTGTTCTACATGCCCAGCATGCCAACATAAAAAGCTTTTATTATTAAATAGTTGTGAAATCCAGCTGGGAAATTATCACCTACAATTCCTTACTTCCTGTCTTTTCCTTACTTGTAGCTATAAACAGTTTTGGTTTTTCTAAGCATACTTTGGTGTTTTTCAAAATTCCTTTCCACTCAAAGGAAATACTAGTGAACTGAATAGTTTTGTGTTCACAGATAGCATTTCCACGTACGTAGGCTTGAAGAAACCAGCGTTTCAACTCGTAGTGGTTCTGAGAGAAATTAATAATTCACGCAAGTAATATTTTTGTGCTTTGCAGTCCATAGTATGCTGTGCAAGAGTAGAAATGGAGCATAAGTTGTGTTTGTAGTAGTTAGGATGAAACAAGGTTGGAGTCAAATAAGCACAGATGCTATTTTCACATATGCATTGCTAGAATACTTGTCATATGGGAAATAGCTTGCCCACAGGTGTCAGAATAGGCTTAAAATTATTGTTTACTCACAAGTACAGTATTTCTGAGTCATATCAGCAGCTGGATAAGACTCTGCAAATCTAGTTCATAGGGGGAATTGTGAAGCGCTGTCCCCTTCCCGCTCCCCCCCACTATGCGTTGTAATTGGATTTCTTCTTCTAATAAAACTTGAGAACCATAAAGAGGTGTCGTCTTTATGCAGTAATTGTAACACCTCTGTATAGCAATGGATGAAAAAGATATTTTTATCCATAACTGGTAGGAGCACAGGTTAATTTTTTTTTAAAAAAACATGCTTAATTGAAAACACCTGAACTGATGCTTGTGCAGCTTTGTTTTTTGGGGGTTTTTGTTTTTTCTAAAAGTTGATACTTTCTGTGACATTCTGAATACACAGTAGAAGGTAATATTCTTTCATCATTAACAGAGTTAAAGATGTAAATGAAAAGATGTTTCTAGGGGCCTCTAGAATATGCAAATAACATAAATAGCTAGACATGAAAAGTGGTTTAGTTACCAATAATAGATTGTTTCAAAAGTTAATATAATGTAGTCCATTCATAAAGGAATTGGACTCTGTTAGAAACCACGCACCACATGCATCTGCAAAACAGAATTACCTAGTGAATCAGATTTGTTGGCTTACTACATGATAAAAATGCCCTCGACTCTGAAATGACTCTTGTGTTGAAGTAGAACAAGATTTGAACCATGTAACTGTACTGAACACGTCAACCTGTTCTGTATGCTCCAGTATACTCCATGTTAATAATTGAGCACAATAATTCTCATTCTCCTTGAGCATTATATTAGTAATAATGCCTATTTGCCTTGCTATTCTCATCATCTTCTTGTTCTGCATCAAGATGGTTCAAGATAGCTTAAATTTTAGACTTTGGATAATACAGATGCATGGATAATGTAGATGGAAGAGACCTATGATACCATCTACACCAGCTCATGCATATGTAGAATTGTCACTTGCCATACATCTAAGCTGACAAAGAAACTTTTATCAGTTTTTTTATTAAGCATTTCAATTCTTCTTATCCTGAGTGGAATCTGCCACTCCAGCATTGATCATTTCACTGTCAATCTGAGTGGGGAGTCTGCACTGTGAATCATCTCCCATTTTAATTGAGAAGGTACTCAGTTTTCCCCCAATTCTTGTTTAATAGCACAAGCAGTTTCTCTTCTGTACAGTGGTGTGTTATAGTAATAAAATAAATACTACAAAATCACTGATGAGGTGAAAATTGAACTTTCTGTCTCTGTGCAGCCATGTGGGTAAAAGAGTAATTGGTTTGGATAATAACTTTTGTTCTTACAAACCCAAATCTAAATGAGTGTCTCATTGATACATCTGCTTGTAATTACTATCAAAAGAAGAGAATATACTGTGCAGATAAATAAATTAAACCATTTTTAGTGCTTTCGCAAAGTAATACAATTGTTTAATAGTTCAAATAGACCTCTAATGATTCTTAGACTTTTTATGGCATATTTTGTTTGTCAAAAAATAGAGTTCTCATGAATTTATTTTTACATTTATGCAATAGAAGTATCAGCAGAGACTTCTTGTGTATAAATATATTTAGTTGGATCTTACTACGTAAGGGAGCTTTTTGTATTCCTGTATCCACATAATGAGAATTAAGCGCATATGCTGCCAGGCCCCCAGCTCCTCTGAATTACCTTACCTCTGTTGACTTCTCTGGTGATGCATTAGTTTCTGCCATTTGAAGATTCTTCCTTATTCAGCATTTGTTGGTAAATAAACCCTGTTGGGTGCAGAGTCTAGTTAGCAATTAGTTATTGTAGTAAAAGTGTTGGGAGATACTACTACACTTGATACAGATCCAGGTGTAAACTAAAGCACGTACATTAAGATGAACCAAAATGTTTTCAACTTAAGAAACTTCTACTCTAGTAAAAATATATGCCATCACTTCTGGCTTTTATAGAAAATGTATGTGCTTTAGATACTACTTATAACAAGAAGAAACTTTAAAAATCTTTTTCTGTCCATTGGGATTTAAATCATAATAATTTCTATTAGCAAAATAGTTGAATCCATTCCATGCAGATAACACAGTACATTAAGCAACCGCTATGTTTTAATTCTTATTACTTTTATTTCCTCATTTACTTAAAAGCAAGTGCTCTATCTGTATTGAGTCAATGGGCCATAATCGATCCAAAGAAGCTGTTCTGTTCCATCAGGTCAATGATTCCTGAATTAAAGTCTCTGGCAAACACGGTCAAGGTAGTTTGGACTCTTATTATCATCTGTGGGAAGAATGCACATGTAAGACCCTCCCAATAGATAGGGTGTGTATAAAACATTTGTTATAACACAGGTAAATGGAATTCACAAATTACCTACGTTGATCAAGTGAGTCAAACCTGATTGTCCTTTCTACTCAAAGTTTAACTCAAAAGTGCACAAATTTGGAAATTTCAGAGCTTGTAATGAAATTAATAGACCAAATTTTGGCAAAAGCGTATATGTGAATAGTAGTTGTATGCCTTGCTAAGTCATCCATCTAATCAAAAGGCATTTTTTCATTGTTTGCCCAGTTCTGTGTGGACGCTCAAATAACAGGAATTTTTATCATAATTTTGCAAGTTTATGAATATGTTAGCTAATTCCTGTTTATAAACACTTCTGTCCTAGTGCAGTTATTTTAAGACTATGCATATTATATATTTCAGCAGCAGCTGGAAATGGATATGAAAATTATGCTTGATCCAGAGAACATCAATAATAAAGCTGTTTTAAAAAAACAGAACTACAAGACCAGGTTGCCACTTATAACTAAGAAAAAATCTGCTCCTGTAAGTAATTTGTATTATCTTATGGGCTTATTATATGCATTACTTTTCACTATTAATGTTAGTACATATCAGATCTAAATAAAAAAGATTAAATACCTTATAATTTCCTCCTTTTTGACATTGATATGTAACAATCAAAACATTTTGAGTGACAATACTGGAGAAAACAAACCTGTAGCATAACAGGTTTAGGTAGCAAGACCCCAATCCAGCAAAAGTATAAGTACACATGGGAATGTGCATGGTAAGTAATCTCAGTAAAATCAGGGAGTGAAGATAAGCAAACCAGAGCTTGTGGAGTTTAGGAAGTGACGCAAAGATCAAGGAAGAAGTAAAAGGGGTTTTGCTGACAAGAATGGGCTTTCAGTTGTTCATTCTATGACCATTTCTTAAAAAGACAAGAATACATTCTGTTTTCCAGTGATAACAGGATCATTAGGAATGAGTGAAAAATGCTTGTACTTTGTTTTGATGATCTTTTTAATTGACTTTTTTTAAAAAAGCAATCGTGCCACAGGATTGCTGACACTGACCAGAAATCAGTGTCACTGAATCAAAAAAATAGGGGTTATACTGAAAGAGAATCAGAATCCTAGAGTGACTACATGAATTTAGGTGTCGTTTACATCTTATTTTTCTGACATGGTTTGGGAGGGAATGTCAAGTTCTACTTCTCCATGCTGAGAGCGCTCACTTTGGAATGTGAGGGACAGATTCAGGTCCTTCCTTTCTATATGGAGATATTTCCATGTCTTGTAGATCCCAAGTGTCCTCACTGTCAAGCTACAAGGTATTCTGCAGCACAGCCTTTCTTTTATCTCTAGTCAAGCTGTTTCCCTTAGTACAAAACAATATCTACCAAAGCTGAGACTGAGCACTTCCACAACGCTCTCCTAAGAGTACCCTGACTAGAATCCATCAAATCACCCTTCTCAATTCTTTCTGGTCTGAGAATGTTCAAGTTGTGTAAGATTAAGTTTTGATTCTTCCAAATTTGTGTTCTGTAACCGCTGCTCCTCTTAAATAAACAAATGAACATGAAGATGACATTTTCTGCAAAGTATGCTTTTAAAAAAATTTAATAGGCACAGACATCCCTCCAAAGATCAATTATGTTCACAAATTCAGCACAGCACTGTGGTCCACATGAAAGAATATGCCCAATGGTCTCACACAAGGATGCTCTTCTACAATTTAATTTATGTAATAGAAGCATTATGCAGCAAGCCCAGTGCTATAAGAGACATTCTAGGGTATTTGGTTTTAAACAGCATAAATAGAATCTGTGAATGGCACAGCTGTAAGCTGCCACTTATAAAAAATGATTTTTGAAAGCTGTTGCCCAGACTAAGAGGTGATTTGTCTAACCCTGTGATATAGAGTTAATTAGAAAAAAGCATCATGGCTAATAGCTTTTTAGAACCACTCTACAACACTCACAGAGAGGAATATTATACTACTGCGGAGAGCCATGTGTTTTACCACTCTCACTGAAACATAGACTGATCAGAGAAAACTTAAATTACAAACATTTAGTGAAAATTAGTCAAGCTCTCTGATACATATTTACAGTTGCTAAGGAACTGTTTATGACACGGAGATGGGCTGAAAAAACAAGTAGGTATTTCCTATCTCTAATTTATTCTACAGCTTTTACTGAAGCTTTTTAGAAGTTTTTGAATCCCATGACACAATCTGTGTTTTGAAATGTTCTAGCTTCACTGGGGGTAAAATTTTGCAATTAGATTTTCAAAATCCACTACTGAGATTGTGAATTAAGACATTTTTGTTAAATGTGATCTATACTAGCACTTAGAGGAATGATAGTTAGAGATCCCCAATAGTAACTAAAATAAATTGATGTGTAGATGCAGGTCTAAAATTATATGGTCTTTAGTTTTGAAAAAAATATCAATTAAAGTAGCCTCAAGAATTAAGTTAGGTGCTACCTACCCTATTTTTACTAATCAGCCATTAGAGGGCAATATTTGTACGCACACATGCAGGCACACACACGTATACCCATGTACATGCTGTACATATGTACATAAGTTCAAAGATTATCTCCCAAAAAAATCAGTAGCAGAAGGACTCTCATTGAAGTAAATTAAAAACTAATTGCTTGGTTAACTGCATTCAGGTTTTTTCCAAGAGTTGTCAGCATCTGAATTTTCAAGGAGACCTGAGCATTTAAAAATGTGATGAGATTAAAAACACACTGGTTTTGAGGTGACTAGATAGGTCAAGCACAAATCTACACGGACTTTTTATTATCCTGCCATTTGAGTAGTTTGAAAAATTATTAGTAAGGATCTCATTGTTTCATGAAAAATGTCTTCTTTTCTTGCTCTTTTGGTATTGTAAAATTGCTGACGCTGGATTTTATGACAGAAACTAAGAACAATTAACTGTTGCCCTTTTGTACTTTTTGGGGTCTGAGAAGCACTAATGCTTCATCCTCTGTAAAGTTCTGTAGTTATCTTAAAATGAGGACTGTAATTCTGTTTGAAACACCATGGGCAGACTGGGCATCACTTTATTTTGTAGCCTATATCTGGATAACAAATGAAAAATGATAAGTAGATAATTATTAAATATGTATACTTCCCATGGAATATCTAGCAAAACAAATAGTAATCTGAATTGCAGCAAAAATAATTCTGACGAACTGCTGCAAGAGTAGAAAAGATTCACAACTATACCTTTCGTTTTCATAGGACTGCTGTTCTTTTATAGAATTATACTGGCACTTTGGTCCTTGTTTTCTTATAAATGTATATTATACTGTAAACTTGGAACCTTTTAATTTATTCATGAGGTAGAATTTAATATGGTGATGATTTCTAGCCTTTGAGTTGCATCTTATATAGTGTGGCTCTAATGGTGATGGCAGTGATTCTGTGTTCTGTTTGGGGTTTTTTTTAAGCTAACTTATTTGAGCACAACCATTCTAGTCATATCGTCAGTTATTCATTCTTTATTCAGTATTTGCATCATGCTAATCACTAATGCTTATCAGCGAAAGTCTATTCATTTCCAAAATTATAAAGTAAGGCAAAACAGGGCAATTATTTTCATTTCAAGTGACTAGAAGAAGTTGTAGAAGAAAAACAGGTCTTTTGGTCCTCAAAACCTGATTGTGTTTTAAACTTATGCATATGGCTATAATTACAGTCAAAGCATAATTTGGCAGTGGTAGCAGAATGAGACTTAAACAAGTCGATGTTGCTCTACAGTAATTCAAAACAAGCTTGTTGCATTTATATTATGGTATGTAATCATAATAACCAGCACAGTGAATTAATAAAATCTTTTTGTCACTAAAAATAAAAAGGAAATAATTGGTGAGATAGCGTTAACTTAACAGATGACTATAGTCAGCATCCTTTCAACCTAGAAATGGGAATGTGAAGGTCACCCCCATCTCAGATGACAAACGTAGAACATTTTGTTGGTAAACAAATTAATCTTTTGAAAGGTCACCATTTGTTTTAAGTTTTTATCCAGTTCTTGTCATCTGGAATTGGAGATTGACTGTCATTTTGCTAGGTAGGGGTGCAGCCGAAGCTGCTGAAGCTGTTTCTGTGCATATCAGCATTCCTTGACAAAACTCAGTGCCTGATTGTGATGCTATGGGCTGCTGGTTTACAGCTGTCTCCGGACAAGAATGGAGGCCCACCCCTGAATTCCAATAAGTTGGTCCTGCATAGTCTGCCTCGTGCAAGCTGGCCCTTTGCCCACAAGTAAAATGTATTGTAGTTCAAGCCAGCAATTATCTTTCTTACTTCCTTCTGTGCTGCTTCTGTTGCCTTTTTCAAAAAGCAGATGTGGGATTCACCAAAGTTCTCCATCTATTCTCGCTTGCACCTGTTATGACAGAATTTTGAAAGAGGTAAATTTCTGGGAGAGCTAGCGGCAGGCCGTCAAAGGAGCAAAGCTTGATTTTTCCAAGTACATGGAAAATTGACAGTTCAGAGCCATCTCTGGTTGCTTTAAGAGCTTAAAGTAGGTAAGAATAACATATGAGACCTGTTGGTGAAGATGCCTAGTTGCTCCATATTGAAGGTTCTATGTTGGGCTTTCCATTTAAATTGGACTTCATTTTCTGTAGATGAACAAAACCTGAGGGAAATAATATGTATGAATATCTTAGTATTACATCTAAGGGAAACTGTATTAATCATTAGGTAGATAAAAAGCTGGACTATGTAAATTGGAATGAGAAGGACAAATTTTAATTTTCTATACAGTTTTCGTACTCAGAAATCTTCTTGAATAAAAAGACAACCAGTCATAAAAATTGTTCATGTTTTAAATCTCTCATAGAGACTGTTACAAATTTGACTCATCTGATTTTAGAATAGTTCCACTGACACTGGTAAGAATTTGTCCTCTACTTAGCATTCAGTATTTCTGCATTGAATTCCACGTGCTGGTTCTTAGACTCGGAGGACCAAAGTTAGGTTATTTGAAACCAGAGTTAAACACTTTATTTATTTACTATTTATTACTGAGATTATTTGGCTTGATTGTAAGAACGAGATTCTTTTTCCCAATAGAAACTGATAGATGATGGAAGTGTGAGTGAAACAATTCTTTGATATTGCTTCCTTGCTTTGCTGCTCAGGGTGTAAATCAACAAAGGAAGAATGCATCCGTTTAGACTATAAGGCTGTGAAAGTATAAAATACAATGAAATCCTACAGTAATTCTCATCTAGACAAAACCAGATCTATTGTGGGTAGTAGACTCAAAATTGGACTTGATGTCCTACAGAGAGCCCTTCTAACCAACATTTCTGTTATTTCTGTGATTCTGTGATTGAGAGCAAAGAGTGAAAATCACTTAGCCACCTCTGCCTTTACTCCATTTGAGTTTTTTACAATCTGAACTGATTTTCTCCCATTGCTCAAAACTTACCTCTTTCTCCTGCATGAACAGCAGGCTTTGTTGATTTGTAACCACTTATGGGACAGACCCACTGAAGGCTCTCAGTATCCTTCCATATTGACATAGAAATTCTTTCTGAATTAGTTATCAAAGCAACTTTGTACCTCTCTCAGAGTAAGTTTGTCCAAACCATACTTTCTTAGCTTGCTTGTATGATATCATGACCAGGTAGCTTCAAAAGCCTTGCTGAAGTCAAGAAGTAGTACTTTTTCTTCCCTGTTGACAACACTTGCTAACCTGTTGTAGAAAAAAAAATCAGATTGGTCTGACAAATTTGATCTTAACGGGTTCAAGTTGCTCATTTATTTGTTACTTTCCAGATGCTTATAATTAGCTTGTTTCGTTATTTGTTTAAAAAGTTTTCCAAGAATTGTAATTAAACCAATAGGGCTAGAATTTCTCAACACATCCTTTGCCCCTTTCTAAAGATAGGCATTATGCTCTTTTCCAGTATTCTAGTATATTTTCCATTCTACATGAGTCCCACCAGCAGTTCTGAGATTGCTTTAGACTGTTGTTTAAGTATCCTAGAGTGTATTTTGTCAGGACCAGCCAGTTTGAAAACCTCTGAGCACTATCTGATCTGTTTTGCACTTAAGGTAGCCTGAGACCTCTTCCCTTTTGCACTACAATTAAGTCAGTTGATTCTACTCATAACTAGCTGCTTTTTTTAATGATAATTATGAATGTACTTAATGATGTCATTTTTTTTATTACCCGTAAGTTTCTTCCTACTTGCATCTCATTTTGTCTTACCCGTTTAAGCAAACAAGAAGCAGTTATGGGTATGCCCACTTTCTGTTTTCTGTATGCTTTTGTCTTCTTTTGAGATCAATGAAGAACATAGGATTTATCAACTTTGGTAACTTGCTATCCTTCCTATCCTGCTTTATCTCTGGAATAGTTTGACCTTGTTTCTGTAGTACATTTTATCTGTGGAACAGACTGTTCAGCGGAGTTCCAGTTTCCCTTAGACTTGCCTTCTACAAGTTCTTACCTGCCAGTTTCCTGAGCATATTGAAAACTGACCTTAGTTCCATTGATTCTATTTTGCTATGCTTCTTCCTTCCCTTTATAGGGATTATGAACTGCGTACATCAAATCTTGATAGGATCTTTTTAATAAAAAATATGAAGGTAGATGGCAATTTGGAGAAGATAATCATGAAATGATAGATTACTTTGTTATATATGTTTTCTACCATTACTATCAAGCCCTGTGGCTTTCTGATATTTGCTTACCAAATCTCATCCATCTAATCGTCCTGGATGATAAACTCTAGTTTTGATACATGATAGTACTCATCTTTTCTCTGTATTTAATACTAGTCTCTATTCTTTTACTGGGGGAAAAACATATTTATAAACATATTTTAAAAAAGAAGTTGTTCTAGTTAAATATTGCTGTCTAGGTAAAAAGAAAACAAATGGAGAACTAATCAGAAAATCCCTGTGGTGTTACAACAAGTGCCCTATTTAAAATGAAGCAAAAAGAAAAAAATCAGGTGGGAGAGGTTTATCCACAGGAGAAAAACACTTTAGAAAGGGTAATAGAATTGTTTTTCTCATGTCCCAGGTTAATTACACTCAGAAGTGCTTGAAATGAAAAAATAGTTTTTCAGCACACTCCAAGCATATTATCAGGCAAGTAAGCCTTAGTCTGCACTGCAAATTAAGTGCTCCCTTCCAACCCTATAAAACTGTACTTTAAAAGTACCCATGATGAAGCAGGCTGTGTGCTGACTTCAGTAAAGTATACTTGCTGAATCATAATCTTCATAACAAACTTCGCTAGAAGACATTATTCATGCAGGAAAATGTTTGAGGTTCCAATCACCTCGTAGCACTAACGGTTGCCAGAGAGGCAGCAGATAAGGTGCCTACGTGTTAGTGTTGGATAGAGTGTGATCCTTTGCTTCCATGCTGTTTTGGAATGTCTGTCTACACTACAAACATTAAAATGCTAGTTAGGAGCTCTCAGTTCTGGAATACATGGTATTAAATTCACTAAGTTTTGTGTTTATGCCATAAAAGCTGTAGGTGTGAGTCAAGGTTTTAAATTGTGCTGACATAAGCAGATGGAAGTCTATTGAAAACCTCTTAAAAAGATGGAATCTTTTAAATATCTTCTTAAGTTAAATCACTCAATAATGGTAATAAAACTATATAATGATGCTAAAAGTAAACGTTTTTCTTGCAGTACTTAATATTATTTTTATTATTTTTAAGGTCTTATTGTTGTAATTGAGTTGGCTTAATTTTAGTGAAAATAACTGAAGGATGAAAGCATTTTGTCAAATTTTGCTTTGATACCTCACTGAAGTCTTCCAGAGGGCAGCTAATGCAGCAGATAGGATGCTGAAAGAACATAGAAGAAGGGTGTACAGACTGGGTAGAATTTTCATAGGTGACTGTTTTGGGTCAGCTCCATAGTTCCACTATGTTGCCTGTACTATGTAATGAAGTGAATAGTAGTGGCACTGTGCAGTGTAAATGGGAGCTTAAATTACATTACAGTTGCATCTGTCCTTATTTTAACGTGACACCTGCCATGGACTTTATAGAAATTAAAGGATACAGCAAAGAAGAATTAAATCTCTATCTCTGGTTTAAAAAAAACCAACCAACCAAACAAAAAAACCCCAAACCTCTAGGCTGCTTTTGAACCCATACACTCCACCTGAATTGCTTTTCTTTGTAGCTTATTACATCACTACGAACACAAATGAAATACATATATTTCATAGTGCTGTTTATCATAATAAAACTCCTGGGATTTAAACTAGGTTAAAGCTGACCAAAAGTAAAATCAGTGCTGCTTTACCGATACAATAGCAATAGCCTGAAAAAGGAGTCACTGTTTAATTAAATTTCTTTCCTTTTATATATTTTTGTTGTGTCCTCAACAAACTGCTGGGGCTGAGAGTGAGTAGAAAAGTGTGGTTTATTATTCCCTTTTCTCAGTATCAAGCCACTTATATGCCAGCTGGTATAAAGTTAATCTTTGTTATATGCTTATTGCTATTTTCTTGGAACACAAGGACTTGAAGATTCATACATCTAGATCCCTTAAAGCATAATGCTTATAATGGCCACAACTAAAATGAGTGCCTGAAAGATTTCTCGGAAAGATTCTCCATTATGATAAAGCATATATATTTTCTATCTCCCTAATGTCTCTTGTGGACAGTGTTATTATACAAATTGGGAGGAAAAATTATAATAGTTTATTTTGATCTATCTCATTTCCCTATTAGGTTTATAAGCAGTTCTTTAGAATTGCCTATCCCTTTCTATAAAGTTGATTATTGATGTTATTCACTAATTATGACACAACAGCGCTCAAAGATCCCAATCGTGGCCTGGATCCTATTGTACTAAAAACTGTGCGCAAGCATGATAATCAGTCATTAAAACCTAGTATTTTAAACCAGGAAGTCCCAATGTGCTCTATAAAAGAGGTAAATGCCATTATTCCCATTTTGCAGATCTATCAATATTTCCTAGCTTTCTGATTTTATGTATTAATATTATTTTAAGGTAGTTTATCATTCATAATGAAATAATTTTTTAAAAGCAAATAAAAATTTCCAGCACATGGCATTAGGTTGTCTTCCATATAGCTCATCAGTAAGGTTCAAACATTTCTATCCAATGTAAGAATTTCTAACCATTACACTAATGGAGTAACTGCTAACAGACTGTCACCCACAAAAGCATGGGACACTTTTTTATTGGGCTTCACAGCTATTTGCTGACTAAAGATGAGACTGTGGGATCTTTAGGTGAGGGAGATGTGCCCTGTTGCATACAAAGCTGTTTGCTTCCTTTTCCCAGTCTGCCCCAGTTTCCACCTTTCCCATTTTTATCTTGCCCCAGTCTTTCTGTTCCTTGCAATTATCTTCTGAGACTGCTTCCAGAACATATCCTAATCTTATCTGCCTGATTCTCTGCTAGGCTCTTTGTCCAGCCTGTCCCAATGTTCTTTCCTAACCCTGCTGCCCCCAGGTCTTTCTCCTTGTCCAATCTGCCTGCTGGCTTTCCTGTTTGCTCAAAGACCCAGTATGCCCTTCCAACTACCTTTCTTCTTCTTAAGATTAATAATATATTCAGATCTGTCTGCTGGCACTTATTTACCCTGGTCATTCAAATTTAGTCGCTTCCTCCTTGGGTTGCCTGGACCCAGCATGAAAGTTACTGGAGAACCTGTAACGTTGCAGTTGCAGAGGAAGTTCTGAGCAGCTTGTATTAGAGCACACCCGATCCCTAGGTAGTTTAGTTGCTGAAACTAAGAAACCTTTATCTAGATTTCCAAAAAATCTGTTGACGGAGTAAAGTTTGATAGACTAGTGTTAAATTTTCATTTTGCTTCATAAAACATTTGAGTTTAAGTTGAATCTTTCATGTCTCTCTAGGTTTATCATTGTCTCATTTTTCTAGCATCAGCCAGGCAAGAGAAAACAATATAATCTTCTGCTGGTGGTGGCTCATTATCATCAAGTGAGAGATCTCAATGATGTTACTTGCCTTGAAGTTGCATGTGCTGTAATGTTTTAAACCCACTGAATATCTAGCTCTGTTTCTTTAGGAGTTGAGTACAACCCACATTGCAAATGGAATAGTGTGTGTATTTCTAGTCAGAAAGAAACTGAAGATACTTAGCATATTAGAGAGAGAAAAAATTGTTAGATGATAACACAGAGTTTTTGTATTTATAATACTGAAGTATAAGGTGGCAATATATTCTTTTCCCTGTGCAATGCTCTATATGTGCGAAAATAGTGTAACAAGAAGACACACCATATCGCTATCCCAAAGTGATGTGTGTCACTGCTTGAATTCCTGGCACTTAGACCCAGCAGGTTCCATTTTTTCAGGCAAGCACAGGTTAATTGGGGAAGTAAGGGAGCTTTAATCCCTACATTAGCACAGCCAGTGTGGCACATGTTTCCACATCACATTATCAGGCTGTGTCATTCCCTGCTGTCCTTGAGGAACCCTGAAACTTCAGAAGTCTGTGATACTTACTGTTTCCTGTAGTGGGAAGTGAGTAGTTTCACATATTTTTAATTCCATTGGTATTCTTCCCAGTAAAAATTTATTTACATATTTGAAAGTATTTCCTTTTCTCTTTGGTACCTTGCCTGTGTATGCATTTTATATATTCAAAGGCTGTTCTGTCAAGAAATATTATGTTTACACTATACTCATTAAAATTGAGCAAACTTTTTGCGATTCCTTTATTACCTAGTACACTGATGTTTTGCATAGCAGAAGTCACAAGACATCAATTGGATTTAATTAACTTTATTTTAAATTACTAAAGTAATGACAGTAGACAATACTGTAGCATGTTCATAAGTAGTAAAAGCAGTGCTTGCACTGTTACATTATTAAATCTTAATGAAACTATTCATAGCAGAAACTATATTTATTATTTATTATTGCGGGAGTAGAAAAGTGTGTCTTTGCAAATCCAGGATTTCTCTTTGTTGAAAGAAGATTCTGTCTCTTCCTAGATGTGTAGTCAGAAGACAGTGAAAGGTCATATGGTTAGCAACCTTTGGGGTTTGCCTTCCTCTCACCACATGGATTCTCCCTTACCCCTGTTAGAAGAAGATATAACGAAAGGTGAGTCACAGAAGCCCACCTGGGTACTGTTGCCACCAGATGTACGCTACATAAGCAGTGGCATTTGATGTTTGCAGCAGGTATCTGGTAATCAAATTTTCTGGCACCTCAAAACTTGTAAGAATTGTCATCTCAAATGTTGTAAAGGGTAGAGATCAAGTTCGGACTACTTCATCCATGTGGTAGCTAACTTAGGACATAGTATATGTTATGTTGAGTATCATCCTCCCTGAGTCAATTATCTTGTAATTTATGGAGTTCAGTTGCTACTGGAAAGAATTGTGTGTGATGGAGGATACTTGTATGACTAAATAACATGGTCAAAATAAACGGTCATGATTAATGTCTGGTTTTTAATCATTTGATCTCAACTAGACCTGCACTTGGACTATTTTAGCAATCGGTCCATATTCACGATTATGTGATTACATTGTGGTTTACAAGAACTAATTCTCATCCATTCTGTGTATTAAATTGCCATTGTATAAGCACATAATTCCTTCTCAGAATCAGCACCATTACAATATGTTTCATGTATTTGTCAGTTTTTATAGGCAAAGTTCACCTTCCTTGAAGGTAAAAAACTGAATATTGAAAGATAAGAATCTTTCAATAAAAGAAAACTGTTGCTTTTCTAGTGTTGATTTGGAATTGGAAGAACTTGAGTCTGCCTTTGTTTAATTCTTTCTTTATTGTTACTAATTTTTTTCTTTCATAGCTGGAATGTATATGAATTGTTCAGTAATGTCATCTTCGTGTAGGTATTCTGAGCCTAACTGAACAAAGGCTTATCCCTCCAGCAACAAAGATAACTCTCCAGACACATCCTGTTCTATCCAAAGCAGCGCCTTTCCATGAATTTCACAGGCATCACAAGAAGTCAGCTGTAGGTGAGTGCAAAGGATTGATAACAGCCATCAATTGCACCTCCAACTTCACTTTCAGGCCCTTGTTTTATATCACAAGGAAACAGCTGTCTAATAAGCACTCACTCAAATTCTTAAGAATACTAAGTGCATAAAGATGTACATGAGCATCCTGTGTCATGCAACTGAATGGGAATCAGATTTCTTCATCCCTTTGAGGATTTGGTCTCTGTTCATTTCTGAAATCCTGGTAGGTTCTTACCTGCATGTTTCATATTGTAAGCACCTGAGTCTGAAGATCTGACCATTGATGTTAGTGTAAAGCCAGTGTTACTGTAAGTCATGACTTAACATGACTTACAACAGCTGATCAAGCATCTGTTTTATTAATTTGTGTGATTAAATGAATGATTCCTAATAAGTGAATATACTATGGGCAATGGGATTCTGATCTATCACAAAGTATACCCAAAACTGTTGTTGCTACAGCTCCTTATGGCATATGACACCAGTATGGAAAGGAGCGTAAGCAAAATGAGCAGTGGGCTCAATAGCAATCCCATAAATTTGAAAAGTTCTCCTAGTGAAAAGGGGTGGTTGAAAACTAAAATTATATATGGAATAACCTGGAGTATAAGTGCTAATATTTTGACATTGTTATCCTGGGTATACTGTTGGCTGGCATATTACAAACTTTAAAACACTATAGATTAAAACTGTGATACATTTTCCAATAGCCTAATCGCAGTCTTCACAATAGCAACCTGTTATAGCATGATTTGGTTTATGGCCATCCAGTGGCATTCCTCAATGTTTTTTGGTGATAACTCCTGAAAATTGCAACCTGCTTGGATGTGAGAGCAAACTGGAGCATGCCAGTACCTAATGGTAGGTGGTAGAATATCAATTTGATGCTGTTGTTGCACTTGTTTTAACAATGAAACCTGCGATCGATTTTTTTTTTCTTTTTTCTTTTTTTTTTTTTCTTTTTTCCTCCTTTGGTACAGGAGAGATTAGTAGTAGGGTGGATCCTGAGAATACAGACACCATCACCTTCCCAAACTCAAAGGAAGCAATTTATGGCAAGTATTCCTCTAGTAAAGATAACATTGCACCACTTCCATCCAGCAGCTCCATGGTTTCACCAAGGAAATCAAAGCCGGCGTGGACGTATCCAGCTCAACAGTTGGAATCTGAGCTGCAGATTCCCTCTCAGACACAGGTATTTAGACAGTGAGGATAATGAGTTTTTTATTCATGTTTTTAATACTGTCTTTACCAGAGATGGTTTAGGAATTGACTGTAAATCACTGGATTGGTACAGGAGGGTTTGAACGAAAGCTAGTAAATAGTAAATATTGAAATAAGTAGGAAATACTTTGTATATTGCCAGTTTCTACTTTCTCAAGTCTTCTACCTAAACTTGTCTGCTTTTTCACAGAATCTTAGAAAATAAGTCTAGAAAGGATGTTACGAGGTTATCTGGACCTCCAGGCAGAATTACCTGTACCTGTAATATTGCAGACAGATGTTTTTCTAACCTGTTCTGAAAACTTTCGGTGATAGCAACTCCACAGTCTCCCTAGGCCATCTGTTCCAGTACTTAACTAACTATCTTTACTGTTATAAAAGAGTTTTTTAATGTCTTGTCTAAATCTCCCTCACTGCAGTTAAGCAAATGTAGTGTTTCCCTTTATATTTACAGAAGACTATAGGGGAGTTTGACCTTGACTGCTTAATGCTTGCTGATTGTTCTTGATCCCCATGCAAAAGGGACATTTCTTTCTTTTTATGGCTAATTATTGTGTTCCATAGCAAACTGTCTGGAGTTTTGCTTGATCTTTCCGGACTTTTTGACTTTTGTGCCATTGAGGAGATCTGAAAATGAAAGAGGAGATCTGAAAATCAAAAATAAAGCAAACTTGGGAAATGGAGATCAATGAGTTATTAATGTAAATAAAAAGAATTACCTAAAAATAGTTTGAAAATAGTGCACTTAGATTGAAAATCAGAGCTAATGAGTTGCTGGCTAAAGTTGCCAGTAAATATGGAGTTCTGTTAAGAGGCAGGAACATGTCTATTCCAAGTTTTACCCCATTTGCATTTATATGGCAGGATGTTACCCATTCTCCTGGGATAAGTGGAGGCAGTCTCAGTGGAAGAATGCTATTGCGGTAACTTTCTGATTGTAGTCCAGTGAATCACTTAATTTTTATATTTGGTAAATCACGGATAGTTCCTCTGTGCAATTAATGTATTTCCATAAAAATGCTCATAATCTTGCATGACCTCTGAGGTCTTTGTTTGGCAATAGGTTTTATGGTAAAGATGGGCTAGACTTTGTAGTTATGATGTATAAATTAGTATGAGGAG
>NW_009229936.1:22500-23628 GCF_000690835.1 Fulmarus glacialis
TGAATTCAAAAGTTGGTAGAGTTGTTGTACAACAGATGCTTTTGAAGTTGTATTAAAAAAACTCAGTATAATCAAAACAGGCTAACATAAAAAAATTAATCAATATGTCCCTGTTCCTCTGATGGATTTGTAACATGCAGTGGAATTCAAAAGTTTTTAAATTATTTCAACCTCTTAAGTAAATTCTAAAACTCTAGGAAAATTCCACTTCATTTAGCACTTCACCTGGAGCCCAGGCCCTGATTCTGTAACATGCTTTATTCAGCCTTCTGCTGTAAATACAGGAACTTGTATATGCGTGCGTAGGAGGCTGCAGTATTCAAGTGGAAATTCTCCCTTAATGACGAAGAAAGTCAGTAGTAAAGATAATTCGAGTGCAGATGTTTTCTTAGGAAATTAGGAAACCTATTTAAGTAGAGCATGGAAAAATATATTATGCCCTCCAAGTGAGGGATTTGAAAGTGCTGTTTGAAAAAGTTATTCATGCTTGTTTTTATTAAATGCATGGACTATATCGAGAGTCCTAGTAGAGTTCCATAGGGCTTTTATGTGAATTAAATAATAAGTATTTAGCTTGTTAAAATGTAATGCAAATACATGGTATTTTTTTTCTTTTGCAATGTTAAGATTGAACTAGTTTTGGAAACATCATCATAAAATGACTAGGAAATTGACCAAATTTGGTTTTATATAATTTTAAGAATAGCTTATATTTAAAATCTAAAAGATGAAAACATGAAGTCTGTAAACAAAAATCTTTTAAATGTAAGAATAGAAATAATTTTAAATGTTTTATTATTCTGCTCCTACACATTTGTCATTTTAAAAAGCATTTGTAAAATTTTAGGCCTGTTACTGGAACACTTCCAGCTAGTACCATTGTGTAGTTTGTTTTCAGGTATTTTCCAATTATGCTTTTGATCTGCCATGTCTTGTAATATTTGTTTTGAAAAAGAACGACTAAATACCCTGAAATATTTTACCTTCTTTAGCCTTATGGAATGTTACAATTAAGAAGTCTGTTTGAGTAGACTTCTAGGAAGCTAGACAATTTAAACAATTTAAACAAGTAACATTTGTTTCAGTCTAAGAGGACTAAATATGCAAAATGACAGCTGATTTCAGCAG
>NW_009229936.1:23649-38350 GCF_000690835.1 Fulmarus glacialis
AATCATAAAAATGTGTCTAAATTACAACAACTGAGATAGAGCAGATAAACACCAAGAGACAGAAGTTTGACGATACGCTGTTAGTGGTTTCTCTCTTCAGTTTTGTAAATCAAAAATAGAGCCTGAAATTCTTTGCTCACATTTCCTTGACTTCAGCATTTAGGGCAAGTCAGAGGCTGATTTTTCTTCCCATGCAAGTGGAATTCCAATAAATGGAGATAGTCGTAACTGTGAATTTCTCAGCAGTTTTCATTTTCACAACAGTTTCAGACTCATGTCAAGTTTCTGGAAATAATCCAGGAAAAGGGATAGTGAAGGGCTTAAATTATACAGCTGTGAGGAACAAATGTTTCCATTTATTTCACCAAAACAAAAACTTTGAATTTCTAGTATAGCTAAAAAAAGAGAGTAGATTCCCTTGTTTAAAGATTGTTTAGCATTTTTGTCAGCTAGTGTAAGGAAAAATGAACTTGAACTTTCTAATCAGATTTACTCCCACACTCTAATGGATGAATACACTGCTGCCGTATTTGGGATTCAAATACTGTTTCTCTTTTCATTTTAAATGATTGATCAATCTTTCTACCCAAATAGTTACATTTACAATAAATAAAATTTGTCACCTTATGTAACTTACTGTATATTTATCAAAGCTTCCTCTTGTGTGATACATGAATCCTTTTTAAAAGCAGTTTCAGCTCACCAGTAGGTGTGCCAAGTATGGTGAGAAAAGTTAGGTATTATTTATTAGACCTGTCCCAAGCACTGGGAAGCACAAGGTGGCTGAATCCTCGATAGCTCATTATTCTCCTTCCCCCTCAGACATTGCCCCACAGTTACTTAAACTGTCATCCACCTCCTGCTCTGTGCTGCTACTGCTTTTTTCAAAGGCGAGTTTCAAAAAGTGTTGTGGATTCCTTGTTGAGAGAAGACACTTTGAGATGAGCAAAATTTATGAAGAAAATGGCAGTTAAAGGGCATTAGGTCATGGCTGAGGTTGAAAAGGCAGGTGAAAACAGGCCCTTTACCATTAATTCATATACCCCTTATTTTAGTACTTCTATAACTCTCCCTACACTTACCCCTGTGTGAATTGGGAGCATTCCACTGAAGTTATTGCACATACGCTACCATAAAACTCATGTGAAGGAGGAAGGCCCTCAGTGTCCCTTCAGTGCCACTGAACTGAGAAATCAAAATTCTCAGTTCTCGCTTTGCAAGGTCAACCCTCCTGCAGACCAGGTCCACCGCCGGGGTGCCATGATGCACTGATGCCTTGTGCAAATGAACAATCACATCCTCAAGTGCTCTGCCTCTGCCGGCTTTTGTCAATATCGCTGTTTTCAGACACCATTTGGAGTTTAACTTACCCAGATTGCAGGTATAGATCAACTAAAGTAGTGGTTCTTTGAATCAAAATAGGAACTTTGGCTTCTAGCAAATGCAAACTTATCTGAAATGTTTCATGCGTTTGAGACCAAATTCTGTGGTGCAAAATGTTAGTGATACATAGACCAGCTGTACGTAACAAAGAAAGAAATGATGGCACAGGTTATAGTTGTACTGGAACTTGTAGGCTATGATCACAGTATATGTAATTCATTTGGGTTGAATTTTGTTTAAACTGCAAGGAAAGGAATATTAAGCCTCTGCCTTTAATAAGCGTTGTCAGATGACCAGCCATGTAAGTACAGAGCATTAGAAATGTATCAGGTGTGAGGATTAATGTGGTTCATGATGTCCATTGGAAGGTGAATGATTCACAAGGAGTGAATATTCCTCTCATTAAATCTAATGGGGTCATGTCAATGGAAGCTAATGCATTGTGAATTAATAAGTTTTATTAACATGTCTAAGAAAAGTACATGTGGTAGATGGTATAATGCTATAGTATATCTGCAGAACCATAGTGACATGCAAGTTTTAATTTTTGCTCGATTGCTACTTTAACTGTTATTCCTTTCAAATAATTACTGACTTTCCAAGTGATATTTGCATGTTATTTTTCTGCCCAGATTTAGTTCTTAAAAACAAATGTGTTTTCAAGAGGACAGTTTAGTGTGGGGAAATCAGCTACTTTCTGTGTTTGAAACTTAAATGTTTTGAAATGGTTAGGCAGCATTATTAGTGCCTTAAAATTGGTCCCCACCTGAGAAGACAAAGTGAAGCCTTGAGACTAAAGTTTAAGTAATCAGAGCAAGCTTTTTCAAATTACTGTAGCTTAATATTAGAGTGGCAAAAAAATCGGTATCTTTTACGTTGATACCAGGTGCCTGGTACCATTGTGCTAACTACAACATGTAAGTTTTACAAGAAATTACTAAAAATTAAACTAGTGATTTCCATTTCTCTCTATTTTATTATGTTCTGCTTTCCTGTGTGCAAAGTGTCATTGCCATGGCACCTTAGAATGCTGATTACTTATAATAATTGTCCTTGTAATTTGCCTGGAAGATCCACTAGTATTATCTTCCAAAATGAAAGCACTAAAATCCTGAGCAGGTTTTAGTCAAACTAAGTTTTTCAAATGTTGTAAGGATCTTGTTACTGGATCAGTCAGGATTTTATGCCAAACACTGAATATTAGGCTGAACTTCCTTATTGATTTAATGACAGCTATTGCAACTGGCAACTCTCATTGTGTGTTTGTGTGTGTTTGTATATACACACTGATTAATTTAGGATTATCTGAATTTAAAAATTACAGGATTAGAGATTATAGTTACAGTGGCCATGTCATTTACTGCAGTCTTTTTGAATGCGAGTATGCAATCAGTTGGAAGTCTGACCTCCAAATAGATATCCAAGCTCAGACAGGCTGCCACTCATTCATCGTCTGCAACAAAGTGATCAGGTATCACTGAGACACCTCCTTAATGAAGTGATTTTGTTGCCTTTTATCTGTGTGAAGGACAAACTGTACCAGGATTCTTGCTTAACGATGGTGTCATCTTTTTCAGTGTTTAAAAAAAACCCAGCAACATAGAAGAATCAAACAAAATACTCAGTGTACATGTTTAAATTATGAAGTTCTATAGGTCTGTAACATTTAGGTCTGTATTTAAAATCTCATGACATAAAAACATGATGTTACATCAGTTCACTAATAAAAGTAAATTCATAAAGATGATGCAATTAGTGATATACCATGTTTGGGATTTGAAATACTTTTATTACAGCTTTTTTTAATCCAAAAGTCTGATTTCTTTCAAATATGTACCAGAGGTTTTCTGAGTACAGTTTGCAAGGAGCTTTACTTGTTTTCCAGGATATTCCCAATGCATCCGTGAGCATATTCCTGATCTTGCTCTCCAACAGAATATGCAGATGGGAAGGCTGTGTGACATACTGGGTATGTTATGAGCTGTTGGCTGCCTATTTTTCGATCGTTATTTGCCCATAGTTGTAAGTAACAGAGAATGACCAATGAGGACTTTTTTTTTTATTAATGTTAAATATAGAGAATATATAAGTAATTTATTTGCTATGGCATTTGCTCTTGTCCACGTTATTCGTAAGAAGAACATGCTGATTCTTTCCGACTCTGTGATAAGGTAAAACAGCCTCATCCTGTGGCATGCTGAGCACCACAAACTATCAAAAGTGTTTAGTGTTCTACAAAATTAGGTAGCTAATTCTGCTAGTGTTCATTCAGGCTCATACGGAGAGAAAGATGTGCTGGAAAAGAGCAAGCCCTTATTTAAACCTTTTTTTTTTTCCAATAGGCAAACAAGGCAAAAGGCATACATTAAAAAGTTTTTCCTAGAATGAGTCCTCTTTTAAGCAAAGCAGTGAAGAATATTATTTGTCAGTGACCAACTTCACTGGCTCCCTGGAATGACATACTTTACATGATTCATGTATATTTCAGTATCATTATTGTTTTATAAATGCCATTTGGTAAGTTTGTAACAAAAATATATTAGATCTAGACATTTACAGTTGTCTAAAATAATAATGTAATTGCCTTTATATATTATCTAGGCACTAATATTGTTTTTCCACAGTACAGGGGTTTTTTTCATTTTTCTAACAGAGATTTTTTTGTCTCTAAAATGATAGTTACAAACTTAAAGGGACAAACTCAACACATTACACAGGCATTCTTTATCACTTTAAAATCTGTGAACATGAAAATTGTTCTACTGTAAAATGTAAAATAGACCATGAGTAAGATACAAATTAGTTAAATATTAACTAGATCAGATGCTTTACCTGTGCCTGGCAGAAGAGCATTGCTATTTACCATATTGGCTTTTTTTCTTTACAATACCAGAGAATTTCCTTGCTTGTTGTGACCTGCTATCAGCTAATCTGCCTCTGGAGGCCCACTGTGTCCAAAGCAGACTTGTATATCTCTTTATAGGGCAGTGCTAAAAGTAGTAAAATGTGTTGCAGCATTTTATTCAACAAATTCACTTGAGCTTGTCAATTTTTGACAGTGCAGTCCGTTCAGCATTACAGCCAACGTTGGCAAATAGTCTTTTGTGCCCTAGCTGGTAAATTTTCAGGCTTATTTTGCAAGTCTGAGTAAATGCCTAAAAGCAATAGAGTATTGACTAACAGTTCTAATGAACTGGTTTTTTAGTTATTTTAAAAACTTACATGGTAATGAACTGTATTAATAAAGGCTCTGTCGGGGCTTCAGATAACAGGGCTGATTGTCAGATGCTGTACTGCTAAAATGCTTCAGCTGAGATTCAGGCCTTACATTTTTAATGTGGGTTGTTTGCCTGTAGCAGTACAGCAAAACAAAGTGAATGAGTGGCATATCTTATGCCTTTATAACATTAGGCTCAGGGTTTCCTTAGTCCAATACTTGCTTTGCTTCTGATTCATTCGTATGTAATAGCAGTTGTCCCTGGCACTTTCAGGGCTCTTGTTCCTGTGCCCAGTAAAGACAATGAAAGACTTCCTACTGAGTGCAGCAGGAGTGGGATCAAAATCTAGGAGTGCTTTTTGGCAGCGTATTCTATTGATGTTGCAAGGCCCATTAATTCATTAGCTCATCTATTAACATTAATACTTTAGAAGAGCAGAGTAGTTAAAATTTTCTAGAAGAGCATATATTAAAGACTTTCACTTTCTCACCTCTAAGTGTTTGTGTATACACTGTCTTTCAGCCCAAGTTGTTTTACATGCAGAAAAACAGATTTTCACACTGTGGTATTTAACTAGCTAATCTGCACACTCACATGCTCAGCAATAGTTACTAATGGTATCCTACCGTGAGCTTTTACGTGGACAGGACAAGAATAGGAACAGGCCATGCAAAATCCAGGCAGCATATGAAATTGCAATTTCATCAGCTTTCTAAACTTAATAGCTCAGTTTTATAATTTACTGAAGTTAATGGGATATATTTTTAAAGCAGCGCGCAATTCCCATTGACGTTAATGTGAGTCGCGCATATAAATTCCCCTGCAACACTTTCAAAATTCTGCCCCCAATATGTTCTGCAGATTGAATTCCGAAAACTAGTTATTTCTTTGGGTTGCTGACCTGTCTTCAGAGAAATGCTGAAGCACAGAAAAAGCAGTTAAACCACTAAGATTTGGGAATTACAGATCTCATTTTTATTTCCAGTGCTTTTTTAGGGAAGCTGTTAGCAAATGATCAGGAATTATCAGATTGCTGTTCTGAATAGAGTCTACCTTTCTCCCAATAATGAACATTGTGCCCCTTTGTTTTAGATGCCAACGTGGACGTCATCTACATCTGCCCCCTTCATTTGAGTGAGGAGTTACTGCAGTATTACAATAAACTCCTGGGTCTGCAGGCAGCTGTTAGATCTGGGAACCCTGAGGACATGGGTGACCTGCAGGACAGGTTCAAAATTCTCACCCCTGAAGCTATAAACAGCTTCCCTGTGAGTTTGTCTTCTAATTACTACAGCTTGAGGGATGCAGTAAAATTAAATTGGAAATTTTATAACCTGTAACGCTCTGGTACACATCAGTGAAATATTATTGCAAGTTTAAGGGCTTTACTGATTAGACTACTAGTTAGAGCATTGGAAATAAATATCCCGGTTTAGCTTTATAGACTTAGTTGAGATAGTCCTATATTGGCTATTTGTAGACCACTGTCCCTTCTTACTATATGCTTGGACTGGGAACTTGATAGATTTATATCTCTAAGCAAATCGTAGCAATAAACCATTCTTATTACTCAAACTTTATCTCTGGGTAGCCCAGCATTCAATCATTCACGTGTTTGTAGTGTTTCTTGCAATTAAATCCAATGCAGAACTTCTTAAAGAACAGAACGTAAAACTACTTAGGTTAAGTAATAC
This sequence comes from Fulmarus glacialis, assembly GCF_000690835.1. Classification (NCBI taxonomy): domain Eukaryota; kingdom Metazoa; phylum Chordata; class Aves; order Procellariiformes; family Procellariidae; genus Fulmarus; species Fulmarus glacialis. Next base: position 29,945 of record NW_009229936.1, read on the forward strand.
AGAAATATTAGTTCCAAACCTGTCAAGTCAGTTTTAAATCTAAAAACATGGTCTAAAAAGAGACCTTAATGAATGTATACTACATACAGTGTTTCTGAAAATACTGCAGTGCAGTGAAAATTCTTTACAGTGGAGAATAATTTTATATTGTAAATATTAAGTCCACAGTGTCTTAGCTGAGATTTTATTTTTATGAAACTTTGTGGTACGTTTATATCTCTAGGGTCTATGCTTGAAGCCCTGTTCCTGTTTTCGATATATATTAATAACCCTCTTCTAGTTATTTTGTTGAACAAATATTTGTTATACCATATACTGATTGAAACTGATGGTTTCAGAAGGTAAAGAAGCTTTTTGTATTTCATAAATGTGTTGGTTTTCAAATGTAGTGTACTGTTCATCAAAACACTTGCGTATATGTATGAATCCATTTCTGTTGAAATAGTCTGAAAACACCTGTGTGAGAAAAGTGCTTAGCTCTTTTGCTGTACAGGGAGGGACCCCTGAGTCAGATCTGTCTGATAGTTTTTGCCATAGTTAAAATGAATTCTGTAGATATGAATGTGTTCTGTTTTCTCTGAAGTTGGAGAAAATCATCAAGATGATATTTGTGTGTTTAGGAGCTGGCTTTTCTTTAGTATCGTCCTTTTATCTGAATACTGGAAACCTACAAGAATCACAGCTGCCTGTGCTGGGCCTTCACCTTGTAAAGTAAAATTATTGGGATGGTAAATCCTTGATAAATACCGGTGATATATTTTTTCTTTTTAAATTGCACTTTGACAATTGTAACTGTTTTTTCTCTGGATACTGGGTTATTTTTCCAGTACTAACTACCAAATACTGGAAGCTTTAAGAAACCTTCTACATAAAACATGCTAAAAATATCATCTAAAACACATCATATCATGGATAAAAGATGTGCTGCTAAACATGGAAAGGCTGTCCAGGAATGGAAAACATCTTTCATGGACGATTTTTGTTATGGTGATTTGGCTGAAGTAGTTTTGAGGTTGTTTTCAGGCATGCATCTCTTGCGTATAGCCTTCACTCCTCCAATATCTGTTGAAATATTCCAAACAAAGTTTCTTTTCCAGAAAGAAAAGAAGAGCAAACAGCTTTGTGAAAATTCGCTTTTGTGAAGAGCAAACAGCTTTGTGAAAATTTGTTATGCAACTATGATTTACTGGGAAATGTTCACATGCTCTGATGTAGCGAGCTAACCTTAGTTAGAAGGGCTACATGGTTCTTCCATGGATATGGATCGCCCCACTCACCCAGTAGTGGAATGCTGAGAAGTGTATTAGTGCCAAGTGCCATCAGAAAGAATGGGCAATCACAGGTTTTACATGATACTGGGTTGAGGGTTACGTGTACCTTGGCTGTTCAGTGTGGTGCACCTGTTTATATGCAAAATCCTCAAACTACCTTGTTTTCATTAAGCTTATGCTCTTTACCATCTATTAGCTAATGTGTCCAAGAAATGTATCTTTTGTGTGGAGAAGAATCTGTACTCATAACTAACTGATCCTAGTCACCCACTGGCTTCAGTGACCATGGATTTAGCTGTCATTTTGTCTGTGTAAAGGTTAGGGCTTTATAGGTTCTTTTTAAGCATCTTTCTTCTGGATTATTTAATAAAAAGCTTTTGTGGTACCTAATGTATCTAAATTTATTCCTAATATATGAAAGCGTGGCTTGAAGGCCACCTTAGCAGGCTCCTTTGAGCCTTTGAGCAATTCTAGAAGCACAAATCAGCCTTGGCCAGTTTCCTAGCTATTTTGATGGAACTGGATGAAAGGAACAAATCTGTGGAAAAGACACCCAGATGCAGGTAGACCTGTGCTTGTTGGTGTCTGCAGAGGGGAGGTAGAGAGAGACTGTGAGAAAAGGGTGTCCATATACTGTTGTCCTTAGGCAGTTGCTAGCTATTAGAATGACCTCTTGTGACTCAGGGCATCCAGGTGCAATGTGAAACACTTCTAACAAAGGGTTATGCCATCCTGATTCTCAGCTAGCAGCATGTCAAAACAGCATCATGGTAGCTTTGCTGATCATGGTGAGGCTGATGCCAAGGTCAGCTTCTCTGATCTTGAGAAGTTTGAAAAAAGAAAAAAAAAATCAACAGGCTTGACAACCAAGAACTAGCCTTTTGGTTAACCTACTAACCACTGTTCTGTGCAGTGTCGTGCTGGAAATCTGAGGATTTCTCTGTTCTCCTGCTTCTACCTGCTTTCACTCACACTACTATATATCATGGCAGCTATACCACTAACTAGATTTTACAGCCTGTTTCCTGCACTCCTTAATTAACTGTAAAATCCATTATTGAGAGACACAAAGCAAATCTCGTCCCTACATCACCACTCGTGGCCCCAGGGAGCAAGTGACCGGGGCTGGAAATTGATCCTGTTCTCTACATGGCAGAACTGCCACCAGACCAACAGAACGGGCCATTTCCCTGCTTTTATACCTGGGCTCAAGAGAAAGGAAACAAATTAATCAGAACATTAGAGTCTCAGTTTTAAAACTGACGGAAGGAAAAAGACTCCAGGAAATTTGTTTGGTGTTCCTTTTGCCCTTATACTTCTGTGACTCCCCTTTTCCCTACTAGAACTTTGAAGAGTATCTCATTTCTCTGACTTATATCCTCACTCTCCTTGCAGTATGTCTGACTCCTTACAGTCTCTCCTCTCTAGAGAGACTTGGGCACTTTTTGGAGCTGTGTGTTTGGTATGAGAAAGCACTGAGGAACTAACAAAAGGGAATTCCTTTTTTCTACTTCCAGGGGCTCCCCCATCACCTTATCCACCATCGTCCCCATCCAAGTAGTGGAATCAGGATTTATATTTCAGTCTCTGTGAAGGAGCACCCAGGACTTTGAAGGAAAATATTCTGGGTTCTCCAGTCCTGGAAATCCACAACAAATCCAGTATTTAGGCTATCCTGAAAAGGAATACTTTCCTGACTATGGCCTAAATTAGATGAAAACTCATTGTGAAGAAGATTTTCTTCTTGTTACGATTATGATTTGTTTATGGCAATCTATTGCAGTGGATGTCTATTTCTATTACTGTGTCTATTACTATTTCTGCGTGATGTCCATCCCTGTCTGTCTCAACCTCAGTGCACCTCTATCTATACCTTTGGAAATAATAATAATTGGGTTATCTGCAGGCCATGCATAGGATATCTTGTAGAAAATATTTTTGAGGTTTCACCTACCGTGACTAATATTCTTAGCTTAAATTTAGAGGTTATAGCATCTGTCATGAACAGCTTGTTCAGCAATAGATCTTCTTTTTTAGAAGAAATGAAAAATTCCTCCCAAAAAGTTGAAACCCTTGTACTTTAAACAACAACAAAAATACTACCCTCTCCTTGAGTACTCTGCAGTTGTGTTTACAGTAGCTATCAGAACTACTGTGTAATGGAAATGTATATCCCCAGTAATTTAACGTGATCAGTGAAAGCTTTTGTAAATCAAAGTGGTTTATTCTCAGAGAATTGCTTAAAATACTGCTGAACTGTATGGTGAAATACATTCCCTGCTATAGGGGTTTTTCTTCATTTTTGTATTGATTTTTAGGAGCTTTAGAGTTAAACCATGCCAGAAGTGTTGCTGAGATGAATCACTATTATCCAAAGGCCACCAGCCTCTCTGCCGACTGACAGAAGGATAATTCCGCATGGATCAAATAAATACAGATGTGTAGTAATTAGTTCTATTCCCAGTGAGCCCATTTCCAACACACTAAAGATGTGCACGATTATGGAGCTTCACCCCAACAGCTTTTATCAATTTAAACTGCTAAGCTACAGGATAGGTCATAACCCAGCCTGCTATTAATAATGTATTTATTGTGTGCAACATTATAAATTAGGTTCATGCAATAGAAAAGAACACCTTTTAACAAGAATAATGTTATCTCTATACAGAAGCATCACATGTGCCTAGCCACTCAGCTGAAGTACAGTCCCAAGACAATCAAAAGAATAAAAAATCTTATCCAGAGCAGAGATGCCTACATTATTGGAGGGGTTCCCCACAAAGATGATTTAGCAGTGGCTGACATGCTAAATGTGCCTATATTAGGCTCAGTGCCAGAAGTGGCTCATCTCTATAGTACCAAGTCTGGAAGTAAACGAATTTTTGCTAGTGCTTGTGTGCCAACCCCTCCTGGAGAATCTGACATCTACAACAATGAACAGGTAAGCAGGATGTGGTCTGGGATGTGTCAACGTGCAGGTGCCTGTTTTCACTTGATAGGATGCAAACTTTGTACAATTGCAATGACTGTATTGATTAGACCCTAACTGGGTTTGATTAAATTATGTATGAGGTTGGGTTCTTTTTTGGCTCTGTCTGACCAATTAAATGCAATTTGTATCCTAGTCAGGAAGCAATACAATTGTTCTGGTATTCTTCATGGTCTTTCTTGGGCTTTGGTCCAGTTATTTCAAACAGTTTGTGTTGCTGCTCCGTGGATGAAGTCATGGCCTCAATGATTAATAGGACTGAAAATAGAACTGGGATTTCTGGGAAAATTAAGTATTTGATGAAGGGAAAATTTCTCCCACTTAGGAAGTCAGCCTATTCAAATTGAGGTTCACTGAGCATATCTGCAACTGAAGTTTTACCTTGTGTCCGGCTTATCATTGCTAAATTCACCTATCTTGTTAGCATGACCAGTAAGAAAAGAAAAGGATATTACTAAACTAAAATTACAAGGCACAAGAGGTTTCTGCACTGTGTTCAGTTTACAAATGTTTATTTTGCATTCAGTGCCTCAGTATTTCATTCTATAAGTTGATTTTTGCAATTTGCAATGATATGTCTAAGTATGATCCATACCAATTTTTTAAGAAATATTTTTATGGTGGTGCTACATCTCATACAGGAAAATAATACCTAATGGTTTTTAGGTATTCCTCCTTCTTAGAGAGGCTTTTCACATTGCTTTGCTTTTTATTAATCACCTTTAACACTGAAGACAATCTAAGCTACACAAATACATTGCAACTTCTATAGTAGATGAAATAAATATATGATCAATGATCTGAAAAACAACTGTTTGATTTATTGTTAAATAATTTACATGGCTAATACTTTTGATTCATACTACAGTATTACGGAAGTTCTACTTCTGCTGCTCGCTTGTATGAAATATTGACATTTTAGGTTAAATAATCAAAGCAAGGTGATGCTATGTTAAAGCACAATTCAATTTTCACTTAAAGATAGCACATAATTCTTTATGATTGTTACAGTCCTTACAATGTTATTGATCCTTTCCATTACTGTAGGGGAGTCATCAAGAAAAACACATTTATGCGATTCTCAAAAGCCACAAATAACAGCATCTGGAACACACATGTAATTGTATTTTAGGTCAACATTAAAAAAAAAGAAATAAAAGTCCCAAAAATTATTATGTAAAAAAATGTAGAAGGCTCTAGCCAATGCAACGAGATCTGATAATACTTTTACCAGGTTCAAAGGCATTTGCAGTTTCTAAGAAGCTAATTGCATCCTACACCAGCTGGGCAAAAGGCATTTTAAAGCCATTTAAATCTGTGTACATACACAAATAAATAATTAGCATTTTTATAAAGCCTGCCTGATAACTTCTTCATACATTTATAACCGTATAATGTACTCTCCAGTAGGAAAATTTCACAGATGTTTTGGCTGGTGTTAGAATCTGGCACAATTGTTTCTCAGATTTTGCAAATAGTGTAGTCCATCCCATGTTGTTCCCTGTCACAAACATTTTTTGAGCGGTACTGATTATCCAAAACCTAAGATCCTGATCAGACGAAAAAGCCTGGACAGGCAAATTTCTCACTGCAGAATACAGCTTCACCGACCGCCACAGGTGCTCAGTTGCTGTTTGGTAGTCTGCACAAGTGGAGTCAAATACAGGATGAAGGCCATAGATTCTTCATCAAAAAATGTTCAAGGTTGCTTTTGCTATGTATCCAAGATAACTGTAACAAGACAAGCATCTCTAAGAAAAAGAAAACATATTTAGAAAATAAATTCCAAGTCCAAATATTTGAGAACTGGAAGTCTAAATTGAGGAACAATTTAATATTGTCACAGTGCAAAATATCTTTGTGTCATTGCTCCACAGATGATTAGCGTTCTCAGCCAGCTGATCATTGACAATATGGAAGTACAGCGTTGGTTGTTTAAAGTGAATGATGAATCTGGAGGAAATGGCACTGCCTATTGTGATATTATTTCGCATTTGAAATGCTACCACTGGGTTCAAAAGGAACGTCAGAGATACAGCCCTGAGATATGGAGTAAGAAGGGGGCACATGTAAGTCACGAAGGAGGAGGGTGGCTTGTTTGTTGTCATGGCTTCTTAATAGTCCACTGGGGTTCTTCCTCACGGGAAATCTTTTCTCTGAGCTCTCATTTTAAGACATTGGTAAGAGTTGATATTACAGAGTCCAGACTAGCTTGTACAAAGTAATAGGTAACAGTAATTCAAATGAAACAGTTAAATATTCCAAAATATATAAATGAATGCCTGTCATCTAACTGTGGAATAAGTTGGGTGTCGTAACACTTCATTGATATGCAATAATGTGCAAACTTTACACAGTATTTTTTATCCAAAGTGAGGACATGTATAAATGAAAGTATATAGGCGGTAGACCCTTAAATCAACATAGAAACTTGGAATTACTGGAAGAAAAAGTGTTGGACTAATATAGTTGAACAATACTAACCAATTTGAAATCACATACAAACTGATTACTTTTTAATCTGGTTTTCTAAGGATTATTTTTTCTGTACATTTTTCCTCACTAATAACTTTTAAACCTGTTAGCAATTTTCAGCTGTGTAAGACAGAACACTTGAGGTCTCAGAGATCGTTAGACTCCTGCATGTTTCATTACAGTGGGTGTTTAGGTAAGGAGAGAGATCCTATAAATACTTAACCGAGGGAAACAGTATAGCATGAACTCATGCACTAGTAGATTCCTAAGAATCCACATGATTGAGAGAGGCTGTAAGATGATACATTTCAACCGCAGAAAAATCCATATGAAACTAGACTTCATTAGTTCTGGCATTCAGAGAACTATTCGTAGTTTAAATATTCATTGGTATTTAAATGTGTTAATTTCAATAAGCATTTGATATTTCTGTATATTGTGCCAAATTCATTCCTAATGTAATGGTTTTAAAGCCAGAAGGAATGTATCCAGAAAGAATTGTTTAATTTACATAAACTACTCATTACAGCTCTTTTGATTTTTTTAATTCAATCAAAACTGTTTTGAAATTTTTGTTTGATTGAATTATATTGTATATTAAAATTTCAAATTGTGCTGATTACAGTTCTGTTGCATTTGACAACTACAAAATAATTCCACATAATAAAATAGAGCTTATCATATAAAGCTGAAGGGCTAATTCCTCTGATCTGCTAAAGATCCCTCACTCTGCGCAAGTGAAGCAGCATAAAGTAGAGCACTGGAGAGCCACCCCAGTGGAAGCATTGTCTGGCCACTGAGCTCTCTGGGACATAAAGCTAACAAGATATCCAGATCCTGCTCCCACTATCTGAGTCAGTGGGGCAGAAGACATGATTCACCAAGTCTAGTTCTTTGCTGGTATAAATTCCCTATTGTCCTGGTTTTGGCTGGGATAGAGTTAAGTTTCTTCCTAGTGCTGTGTTTTGGACTTAGTATGAGAAGAATGTTGATAACACACTGATGTTTTTAGTTGTTGCTAAGTAGTCTGCTAGTCAAGGACTTTTCAGCTTCCCATGCTCTGCCAGGTGCATAAGAAGCTGGGAGGGAGTATAGCCAGGACAACTGACCCAACTGGCCAACGGGGTATTCCATACCATATGACATCATGCTCAGTATATAAATAGGACGCGTGGTCCAGGAAGTAGCGATCGCTGCTTGGGTATCGGTCGGCCGGTGGTGAGCAATTGGATTGTGCATCACTCATTTTGTATATTCTACCATAATTATTATTATTATTGTCCCTTCCTTTTCTGTTCTATTAAACTGTCTTTATCTCAATTTTTTTTTTTACTCTTTCCCCCATCCCACTGTGGCGGCGGGGAGTGAGCGAGCGGCTGTGTGGTGTTTGGCTGCCTGCCGGGCTAAACCATAACACCTATATGAGTAGTATTACTTAGTATTAGTATTAGCGTTCCTGTTTCTGTGCCTTTTCAATTCTTTCATGGCTAAGTGACTCTGCATAAAGGACATAGTGATAACTGGCTTTCTTTGGTTTCCCTTTTATACTGCATTTACGTTGAGCTTTGATGCAACCAGGAGTCAACCCATTAAAAGCCCTTAAACATAAATGTTTGTTGGAAGTTGGAAAATACATACAGAATAACGTATTTGAGCTAATTTCCTGAAGTC
>NW_009229936.1:38381-50758 GCF_000690835.1 Fulmarus glacialis
AAGCTTCCATAAATCCAGACCAGGATTAAAGTGGGCTTTGGCAAAGTGTGAAACTTGCTGCCATTTTGAACGTCTTGTTTGAATACGTGTGTTCAAATTTTTCTGCCTTCTGAGTTTAGCTCTCTTTTGTAGAATGGGAGACCTTTTTTATATATAATGAATTGCAGTCTCCACTGAGTATTACCATTGAGAGCAGAGGATTAAAATCATCCTTTGTTAAGGAATACCATTGTAATGATACACATTTAAACATCAAAGCATTAGTTTATGAGCACAGGCATGCTTTAATGTCCTATTACAGTATGTAGACCTGTTTCTTTTGATAATGAAGACATTGTGTCATCGGCATAGGCTGCCACATACAAAACGTATGCTGGCAGGTTATTAAAAAATTCAGCTTCTTGATGAAAGACTATCCTGCAGGCTAAGAGTACAGCGAAAAGACTCTCCATTCTGGTAGAATTATTAGAAATGAGAATATGACTGTAAGCACTAAATTATGTTAATACTTACAAATAGCATCATTTGCATAGCAGTTTAAGACACGATACCCAGATTTTCCTCATTGGTATGTAGTAGGCAACAGATTTAAAAATAATGTAGTTTGTGAGTTTGAACTGTGTAAAAATCTATTCCATCTGAAAATGAGACTAATTTTTAGATTCCTCAATTCAAATATAACATTGGGCAAACAAAAGTGCAGGACAGGATTATTGATGTGTTTTACCTTGTTAACTTAATGCAGCATCTGAGTTATCTGAACAATTATTTTGCTACTGCATAAAAGGTAGAATTCACAAACTACGCCGAATGTCTCTGTAAGGCCTTCATCCTACTGTGCACTGCTGAAGTCTGTCAGCGTATAAAAAATTTCATCCCGAGGCCCAGATTCTAATGATATTCAATATCAAGAGAACTGCTGCCTCCACAAGTGCACATTTGGCAATCGTGAGGCCATTTGTGGAGACGTTCTCCACTGTGAAAAAGGATATCAGGATCTGGCCCCAGTTACGTGCAAAAACATCTGTAACTACTGAGACACCTTAGCAGTTTAATTGTATCTTGCAATGTGAATGACTATTCAGATTTTTAACTGTTTAACATATGCATGTAAGGCACGTGTGCTGTGTGAAGTGCTCTTATGCCATTCTATCGTGATTTTCCAACCTATTTTCTGTACCAATTCAAGCTTCTGTTGGTCCATGCATAGCAAAAAATGTGGTTCTGCTACTACTAGTGAAAAAACAATAGGAGAATGGCACGAGGACCTGTTTGGAATATCTACAGAAAGATATCCATAATACTTATTAATATATGGTATTCTAAAGCATGTTAGGAAGCTGGGTATCTCACTCCTGTTGAAAGTCAGCAGTTCAGTTTTTGGAAAATCTCACCTATTCTTATATGGACTCCTTGCTGGGAGACTGTATAAATTAATGGAAGAGAAAACTATTAACTATTATTGCTGACGCAGTCTCTGACTTAGAGGGATTCTGAGCTGCAAATTGTTGGAGGCTGGGAGAGTATCTGGGGAATGGATATGCTTGCTCTGTTTTCCTACTTTCCTGGGCATCCACTTGTGACCACTGTCAAAAACAAGATTCGGGGCTAAGCAGACCTTATACAGCCACACATTCATGACCTTGAAGAAAGATGCTCAGATGCCCACTCAGAATTCAAGCTGAAGTGGTCTACAAAGTATATATAATGCCTTTTGTTTGTTTTTGAGCAGACATCAGGCTGTCAAAGTCTGCGATGCCTCCTGGTCTGACTTCGAAGCTTGGGACTCAAACTGCCACCTCAAACTCGCACAACGCTTGCAGTCCTCTTCCCTTTTAGAGGAAGGATAACATTGCCTTCCTGCTAGTGTTGCCTTTTTTTTCCTCTTAAGTCCCTCTTTTATGTAAAATAATACAGGAGTATGCAAAGATCCTGCCCTCTTGTACAACTACAGAACTCTAAATAGTATCTAAATCACTAGATTAAATTAATAGTCAAATTAATTTAGAATTAACTTTTATTACACTGTGACTCTTAATTAACCGCCAGGACCAGCAACATGATGTGAGTTTACCTATCAGCAATCCTAAAGATAACAAAGGTCAGACTGAAGACGAAAAAGGGGATAAATGTGGGGACAAAGAAGAAGAGAGCTGAAAATACAGGAATAGAACAAGACACAGGAAACCAAGCAACAAATATTCTCGCAATAAGCCATTATAATTGGCCATAGCTACACAACCATTTCAAAACTCTCCATTAGATATCTGTCGTAGAAGAAAAAAGCTATTTAATGTGCTTGGGCAGCCTACTGTTTTAAATGCTAGAGTGTTTGAATCTTACTGCCTCCAGTTGTGTCATAGTGTTCTGTCACAGTTTCTTTTCCTTGTAGACTATATCTTGGTTAATTCACTAAAATGTGTAAAAGGAGTCAAAATATTTTCAAAAGGTGAAAAATCCAGAAAATCCAACTTTCGGTCTCGGTTGCATAAAGCAATATTCAGACACTGGTTGCTGGATTTTGCATTGATTGCTATTGGGAAATTACAGTTTCAAAGGCCAAGATAAAATGCTGCAAAATGCTGGCTGTTCCTTTAAATTTTTTTCGTCAACTTTCGAAAGTCCCGTAATAAGTAATTAGATAAACTTTGTGATTATCTGAAAATCGGGAATAGTGGTGAGATTTTTAACTGGTTGAGTTGCATTCACTATAAGAAACCTGAAGCTTACATACCACATCTTGTTTCTTTACTGAAGTAAGGAATTCAGAGTAAAGAGCATAGGTTTATAAACAGGGAAGAAAAACCCCAAACGTAATACTGTCAAAGACATAATTTTAGCATTTTGGCATTGCTAGCACACTGTCATTTCTGACTGTCTTTTAACACAGTACAGCTTCCTAACACTGCTTTTTTCCTTTCTGCTACCCATTCTCGTTTTCACCACTCTGATCACCTTTTGTAACGCCACCAGCTTTGTTCTAGGGCAACGCTACAAATACTACTGAAACCGAAATAAATTGCAAGCAATTGAATTGGTCATAGTGTAACACCTAAAGTCTACCGAGGGGGTTCTTAAGCAATTAGTCTTTGCTGCTGCTCTTACTGTACACATGCAATTGCAGGTGTGGTAGTTTTTTCAGCCTGAAGAGGGCCAGAAACATTGACAGATACACAGAAGATGCATTTGCAGCATTTTGACAGGCTTTTAAAATTTCTTCTAACTGATATGAAGTTTAATGGGAAAAGAGAAAGAACCCAAAGAGTTAAGGAAGAACTTGATTACTGAGAAAGCAATACAGTTGCAGGTTGTTTCTCAGTATGGGCAGTGCTTTGTCATCAATATATCCAAAATAGTTTAAATATTCACTGCATCTGCAAGCAGACTGTAGTGCTCTTATTCAGCTTATTAATATATCTATGTAGCTGCCATAGTGATGTTTCAGGTGATTCTTAAATCCTGAGTAAAATAAAGGATGATAATTGTATCCCTTGGTTAAGTTAAAGCCATGATATCCATTCCTGAGACTTGCAATAATCAGATATGCAAGCTGTTGGTTTGTATGTCCTATTGATTTAATATGCTTCTAATCAGTACATAAAGCTATAGGCCTGCAGTGTTAATTTTTCATATGCTTACAAAGTACCCTTTGATTTTCTGTCACGCGTTAATTACAGCGTTTTGCCATTAAATAGGAAGCTTTGTGTAAACTAATTACTAGGTAATCATTGTCTACCGCAAGCGTGCTGTTTGTACCTTTTATTTTATTCTAAAAATGCACAGATCTCGCAGTCTGGAACCACTATACCTTCCAGCCATTAGCTCTCACTAATTCATAGCATTATTGTGTTAAGATTGTAGGAGTTGTAATTGTTGTGGTATCAGTGCTGTTAATTACCGGAGTAAACAGTTGAAATGGTGCCAAGGTCTATTGTACAAGGCAGAGAAAAGGAGGTTTAAATGTTACTTCCACCATCTGGGGACTGGAGTAGAGGCAAATGCTAGAAAACAGCAGTGAGGCAGTATCAGAACTTCAGCTCCAGGGTTTTAGGCCATATGGATCCAGAATATTTTGAATCAATTGAATTTAAGTGCCAGTTTGTAGCAATAACAGTGTGGAAGGAGAGGATAAAGCAAGAGTACTAAAGAAATCTGAAATCCGTTAATGTTGTCGCATCCAATAAAATGCCTGCTTGGATTATTTTAAAAATGTTTATTTTGCTAAAATCCAAAAAGTAACACATAGGCAACTCTAAGAATAAAAGAAGTTTAACTGTGTGTTGTTTGTGAAACGCAGTGCAGGTTTTATCTGACAATTCTTTAGCATTACGGCTCAGCAATTTAGATGAAATTCCTGGGAAGTGACTGTGGATTATCTACATGATGTCTTTCTTTCTTTTTGAAATCACATTTTTGGAATTCATTAGAATCCTTTCTTTAGAGATACAAGCCAGAAAGGAGGGCAAGTGAACAAAATTTATAGAGGCTGAAATAGAGAAAAATAAATTAATTAGGAAAATATTATTAATCTGAGGGCATCTGAATTATTTGTGCATTTGCAGAGACCTCATTAAAATATGGAAAAGATGCATTCAAATATTACTTATTTTGTATGAGGATTAACACCCCAATGTCCTGAACTTACAAATGTTGCACTTGAAATAAACATTTTTTTTAAAAGAGATTTTTGAATATTATGACAATTATGTTTTCTTTGCTCTGAAGGTAGATGTGGGCAGTCTTGAAAAATGAAGGCTGCAACCTCGCAAAAGATGTGCTTTTATGCATAAAATAGTAATGCACATGGAGTATTTTTTTGGAGTAAGAAAGCAAACTATTTAATAAAATTGTTCTCATCTCAAATTAACACGCTGTGCATAAACATGCAGAATTATTTGACAAGCTTGTAGAGCTTTCAGGATCCTCTTTCTGTCTGATTTTTGGTAGCACAGGCTGTAGTGATTTTGTATTTGATCTTCCCACATATATTGTTTTCCGACATGACATCTACGAAAAGGGATCTCGCAGCATATTGCTGTTGCCAGTTTAGGAGTGTTCAGAGGAAATAGAAAGGATCTCTCTTTCTAAATAATCCTGGTTTATTTATTTTTTATTGGTCCTTTAGCAGATGTTGAAGTAGTTCAGGGCACAATGTAAACATGCGCTTTTCAATAGGGGTATGGTAAGTAGCAAAGTATACAATGAAACAAGCAATTGGGAGGGGTTTTTTTGACTAGTCCAGTGGGGTTTTTTGCTTTTTTTTTTCCTGTATGTGTATGTAGTTGAATTTAGAATTAAAAGAAGTGCTTGATCTTTATATATTGAAATCCTCAGCGTGCAGAGTGACAGCATGAGCCAGAAGAGAAAACCATGGCCCCATGTGGTGTGAAAAAAGGAACAGCAGTTTAAGTGCTGGAAAGTTGAAAGAGAACTAACCTTCTTGTTCTTGTAGTCAAGGGAAGTGGCTGTTTTGTGCTTTTGTATTGAAGCATAGCATATGTGCCTCAGTTTGACAAAAAGCCTCTTGAGTCAAAGCAACCCTAGTCCTGTGTGCTGATCCAAAGCGAAGGCCGTGATAATGAGGGACGGGCTCTCAGGAAGCAGTGAGTAGATAATACTACATAAGTGGAGAATTCTGTGCACTGTTTTCGCCATTCTACTTAATGCAAGTCGCAGCCACGGTGAATCGCTTGCCATACAGCTGAAATGGGCCATTAGCTATCAGGGAAAATTGTCTTTGCTACTTTCAGCAGATGGAGCAAATATTTTACAAAGCAATTTTACATACGAAAAACATTTGTGTTTCTTGGTAATGATAGCTGTTTTACATGATGTTACCTTCTATCAGAACATACTTTTCCAGCTCGTGGAAGGCAAAATTGGCACTTTTTAATTTTAAAATTTGCAGTTAACAATTAAATGCCTGGGCTTTAAATCAGGTTGCAAACTTTAAGTAGATAGGCTATTCAGTGTATCACTTCCCAAAAACATTTCAATTTTCATAAACCTTCAAGTTGTTCAGTGTGGTAGATTGTGGTTCTGGCCAGCATGTACCTGTCAGAATTAGAAAAAATGTCCAATCAGTTTAGTTTGCAAAATAGGAAATAATGAAAGTTATTTGGACAGTCAGACAGCAATCACTGGACTCTTCCAATATTGCCGTGTTTGCTGGTGTTGCTGAGAATGTAAGAATAAGCTAGGCTGGACCAATTCACGTCAGGGTGGCTGGAATAAGTTATCAGAGCTCCACTGATCGCAATATAAAGGATATACTGTATAAATGGTATGAATTGTCATAGTGCCACTGAAGTGGCATAAATTGCCATAGCTTCATTGACTTCAGCAGAGATGTGGCAGTTTGTATTGCTGAGGATCTGTCTGCTGATTTTATTCTTCTCTGGCCCAGTCAGCTTTACTTATTTGGAGTTACTTCTTCACTCTATTTGCTTGCAAGGTCTAAATAATTTCCTTTCAATCTGATTTTTAGCTAAAAAGCCCTGGGTCTTTCTCATGCATTCTGCGCTGCAGCTTCTTTTCTGTCCCCAGGTCTTTCTTCCTATTTCTAAGTCTATTTCTTCTTTCTATTTATTTACTTATCTTCTCAACAGGCTTTTCTTTGCTGGCTGATTTGGCTCAAGTAGATTCCCTACCTGTGCCTTCAACGTATGCCACATTCGGTCCTAATTTTTTGTTGCAACTGCCATTCTAAGAAAGCCTTTCAAGATTCAGCTAGCAGAGGGGTGAGAAATTATTTTACATTTAGGGGGGGGAAAACTGGTTTGGTTTTTTTTTTATGCTTATTCATTGTTATAAAAAGGTCCAAAACAGATTTGGATAGATTTAAAGATTTCTACATGAGGTAAACAGTATTTGGGCTGCTCCTTTTTTACTGGTACTAAGAAACATCAGCTGAAAGATTTGAACAAATGTTCCCTGTTTCCATTGAGCCTATGATTCTGAATTGTTTTGGGCCACATCAAGAGATAAAACATTGGTAAGCTCTGCTGGAGATACCGTCCAATTTAAATGAAATTAGCCTACCGAGCACTGATCCTTTTAAAAGGTTTGACTTCATGAGTGAATGTTGAATCCGGGCTTGAATTTGCCTACTAAAACTCCCTATAATCAGGATTATTGCCTTTTTAGAGCTTGCAGTTGCAAAAAAACTTCAACTAGAATTCCAGGTGCTGATCCTTAAAAAGCGGTTGCCCGAATCCCTTCTGTGAACACCTTGATTATCTAGGCATTACTTGTTAAAAGCACTGTTACGGTGGGTTCGATCTCACAAGAACATTTTTCAGATTTTCTTGAATTAGTTATTTCTTTAAAAGCCCCTGTCGTCTTTCTGTAAGATGACTGGTTCTGATGCACGCATCCTTCACAGCCAGCCAGTACTGAGGGTGCTTTGAACAGCAAGATGCTCCTGAGCTGGGCACCGTGCATCCGCATTGCCCTAACAGACATTCTGAGTTCACCCTGTGTTCGAGTCCCCTTCAAATGCTATTTGGCCTTATTTAAGCAAGCAACGCTGGGTCTGTTGACGAAGTACGACAACAGTCTTGCCTGTCTAACGTTCGTCATATGGACAGAGAGTAGTAGCATATGGTGTTACTATATGTATAGATGAGGGAAATGGAGTCTCTGTGTCTTACCAGCAGCCTCCATTTGTGAGCCAGGTAAGTGTGCCCTTCGGTACACTTCAAAGTTTGGAAGTTCTGCTTGATTTTGCACCCAGTTTAGGGAGCTTTCTTCCACAGCCACATGTGATCCTCAAAAACAACTCTGTCTAAAAGGAGATACAACTATCCCCAGCACTGTTCCAGGGAGTTCGTGCGGCTGCCCTTATGTGCCTCGGAATTGTTGCAATGGAAAGTTGTGTCCCAGTTCACACGCTCATAGTTTAATTTTCACTTATACAGACTTGGTCACAGCACTCTCAAATGCTTCTACACATCCAGCAGGGATTATTGGTTTTTTCCCCAGTAATTTATCAAAAGCTTGCAGGCAGCCATTGCATACCTCTTCTTTTGTTTGTTTGTTTTTATATTTCTGTTTAAATTGCACGATACCCAAAGTCATTAGATCTCAGGGGTGAGACTCAGTGTGACAGAGGTATCGCTGAACGCACTGACAGGTGCAAACTGATTTGTAGGTCAGCAACTCCATGACATCCATCATGGCTCAGATCCTCTCTCCAAAGCTGCGTTTATTTTCACTGTGCAATGAACCACCTAATCTTGTGACTTCTTGGCTTAGCAATATTTCAACGCAAATACAAACCAAGACAAGGCCAACTGATACTTGCTCACTGCACTGTTGTTTTAGTCAGCTGAGCTATCAAAAACCTAAATTCCTCCTTATAGATTGTAAGGAAACGAGCAGTGTAAGACCTGAATCTGGGTAAATTCTGAACTTGGATCTCACTTTGGTTTTGCCGTAAGGTTAAGGTTGTGCTGCTTAGTATATTGATATACTGACTAAAACCATTTTTCATCATTTTTTCTGAGATGTTTAAAGTCAACAACATACTTTTCTCTTTAGTATATGATAGGAGCCCACATAGCCCAGATCAGCATCATGATCTAAGCACCTCAATATTTTTAAAGGCATTTTTTTCTCAATTCTATGTGAAGTAAGGACAGCAATTGTCCCCCTTTCATGGCTGGACAGCTGAGACACAGACAGAAAGTCACTTTCCCAAAGTCGCACAAGCAGACTGCAGTCAGGAACAAGATATATCTATGTCTCCTATAAGCAAAGTTGATACCCTAATCATTGGCCAATCCTCCTTCTCCTCATTCTGGTAGATAAATCACAGTAAGCTGATTTTGAATTCGTATTTTTGGTTACATCACATCATGCGCTTCATGACAAAGCCCATCTCTTCAAACTCACTGGACTGGAAAAATAGATATATATTTTTTTCCTATTCTTAGATCTTAGCCATAAGGTTTTATCATGTTCCTCCAGAGCTCAAGATAATATGATTGTGGCTTAGGACATTGCCAAGATCCGAGGACGGTTGGTCATCTTCTGAAGCACAGGATACTGAAGGGAGAGGATGTAAAACAGAAGCAAAGAGACCCAGGGGAAGCAGGCAAATGCTTATGAAGCAGCAAGAAAAAGAGCCTGAAGCAATAGAGTCAGGGTCCTTGCACTTTATATGCTTGTGTACTTCTGGGACATTTTTGAACAGTAAAAGCAATGCAGTTAGTTTCTGGTTTTAATGGGGTGGTTTTGTGTGTGTGATAATACAGCAAAGAATTTGAAACTAGGAAAAAGCTAGTTTATCTCCCGTAGTATGACTAATCAAATTCTACCAAAGATAGAGACACAAATACACTAGTGAATTTATGTTACAGATTGGAGAGTGTAAAAGGATATCTCCCGCTTTAGAAACGCTTTTTGTTGATTATTCCTCCTTTTTTTTTTTAAATAACTAAAGGGTGTTTGGTTTGATATGACAGCTTAAACATAGAGTCAGTAAAACTATTTCTGGCACATGTGACTATTTCAATCCGCTTAGTTTCAAAATATAAACAATGTAGAACTTATTGACTGCTGGTATTGATCCCTAAGCAGTTAGCAAGTGCTTAGCATTTTCAGTTGCCAGATCAAATTATTGATATAAATTATAATGAAATAGACGCTATATTGAAGGGGGGGGATTGTCTTTCAGAGAAGGACAGTTTTCAATAGGAGGGAAGAGTAGTAGTAGAAAAATTAAAAAAGGCTTTCTGACTGTGGGTAAACAGTAACCACATTTTTTTTTTTTTTTTTTTTTTTGCCTGTTGGAGGCCTGGTTTTTAATCACCCCACAAGCAGTTTTCATTTCTGTAGTAAAATTGCTTGTGGTTCTATTTAATTTGTTTCTGCAGGAGCCAGCTTTGGTGAAGATCTCCCAGGAGCTGCCGGGCCTTTTAGCACAGCACGTACAGCCAGTCAATGAGAAACGATTCCCTACATGGGAAAAATTCCTCCAAACATTTCTTAGTCAAGGTAAATAAGACTGCAAAGTCGCTGTTAAGTGTTATAAGGAGTAATTATACCATATTGTATGCCATATTCTTGTTAATCTTGGGCCCATTTAAATATTTATCTCCTTTTATTTCTCCATTATGCTTCAAATGTTCATTTACGAATGAATTATAGGCAACTATTCTATCATTCATATGTCCTATCCAAGCATTTAACCTATATTAATCCTGGATTACCTTTCTCACATGATTCTGAATCAATAAGCACCAATTCTGTAGTCTTGGGTTACTGTACTGGAGGCTGTCGCATTTGGCAGAAGGGCTTTAGAGAATGCTAACGTGTGAGTTTGCACGTGGGTAAACGTGAGAATATTTCATCTTTGTTAGGTGTTGGTAAGCAAACATCTGCAAGACTTGCTTTTCCCTCTCATGGGACCAGGAAGGGAGCTATATGTAAACTCTGGATGCTACATACATACATTGCATAAAGTCATATGTGCTTATAACCTTGAACTGGCTTGGAAAGGAGCTAAGCTTTCTCCCAGTTTTTTGCCCTCCAGGCAGGTGGTGTTGCCGCTGAGGATCAGTGATGCAATGCCGTATTGTCCCTTACAGTACGTTGGCACAGACTCCTTGTCAGACCATTGCCGTGCTCTTTCTTGCCCTCCAACCAAAGGAATATGAACAAGTTCCAATCTGATAGCTGGATAGTTTTGTTCGTGTGGTGCTGAGTCCTCAGCAGGGCTTCCTGCATTAAACTCACTCATGGCACCTTTGGATCAAACCTGGCCAGTACCCAACTGGCCTAGAGCTCAGAAGTCAGCCCATGTTTGTCCATAAGAGGCAGTGCGGATAAAACCCTTGTCTAATCACTGCAAATCAGTGTATCTGTGAGTGGGCTTTGCACAGACCTGTTAACATCCTATATTTGTATGCCAAATTTGGGACGGAAAAGATGCAGTACTTGTGGTTGGGTAGTAAATTTCTGTGGTGATTCTGCCCTGCCATAATTTTGTATTATATATAATGGATGTATATGTTTCATACATTTCTTTACCTGTGGAAGAGACAAGGATGATTCAAAGCTTTGAAAGTATTTTTTGGAAAAATAATGCCAGTTAACATATATTTACCAATTTTTATTACATATTAGTTTATCCTAACTGAATGAGTTACGGCATTATATGCGACAAAAAGGCAAATCCAGAATGCCAACCAGTTTTCTTTGTGATTTTCCTATGACAACCTTGCTAGAAGCTGTCATCTAGAAGCCTTCCCATCTACACTCCAAGTTCCTCATATGGATGAATACCAAAAGGCAGACTACTTATCTCAGACCATCGTGTGGATGGGAATCTCCACGATTAGTTCACAGCAGGAGATACCACTCCCCCGAGGTCCCAACATTGCATTTCACCGCTATTCTGGGCCTGGCATTTAGCTGGGCTGTGGGACAGCCCAGGATTCATTCATACTACCCAAGAGCACATTTCTCCTGTCAGATATGTGATATATCCGGTTTGGAACTGCCTGCAAAGAGTCTGCAGCTCAAAAGCCACTGGTTGAACTGTACGGTGCTACAGTAGATGAGATATGTTCTTTCTCTTCTAAGAGATTCATGAGTTCTAGCTATGGTGCTCACATTACATGTATTTACTTGCTGTATCTCCATAGCAGCCCCCCCTGCAATGTCTGAGCACAATAGGAGCTGGATGGTTTCATTCTGTGCACTCTGAAGAGCATCGCATGTGAATTTGATTACTAGCTTAACGGCTAATTCATTTCTTACTAGGTGGTGTGATAGAAGCCTTCCCGCTCTCAGAAAATGTCACAAACCTTACAGTGGATATGCTGATAGAGCCAACAGGCAAGATAAAAATAGTGTCATCTGGAGACCAGCTCCATGCTGACGGTCCTTTGCGATCATCTGGCACTACCATTCCACAATGTTCTGTTGATCCAGCAGTTCTTCATTCACTCTGCTTAAAAATTGGAGAAACCTGTAAATCTAAAGGAGTGCTTGGTTACTTCTCAGTTGATTTTGTGACTTTCATCCATCCACAAACAATGGAGCAGCAGGTGAGTGGAGCAGATACGTTACTTCACGCTGTCCCCCTGAGATCAAGAAATGTCTGCTTTCCTACTTGGTTCCAACAGATATCAGGAGAAAGCTTTGTCCTTTTGAAGAAACTTTATTTCTAAGGCATGAGGCATGTGGAGGGAGGTAAAGCACATGCTTATTCTAACAATAGCATAAAATTTAGACTTGATCTGCCAGGTGGACCTGAGGAACCTTTTTTCATCAGCCTGAAGAGTAACAAACCAACAAAGCCTGTAGGGCTGCTTTCAAAGCTGAGTGATAAGAAAATAACATTTTAATTCCTTCTAATGACTTTTTTT
>NW_009229936.1:50775-59194 GCF_000690835.1 Fulmarus glacialis
CTGGTAATTACAGATGATGGTCTTATGGCTAAGATTTTTAGATTATTTTAGTTTCAAAATGTTCTGAATCTCTTGTATTTTGCTCTGTAAAAATAATTACAGGGATTATTGGAATCTTTTGAGTAAACCAGTGTCTATAAGAATGCAGATCTGAGGTTTGAGGATTAATCTAAGGAAGAGGGGATATTGATAATTTCTTATAGGTAATTACAGATGATGGTCTTATGGCTAAGATTTTTAGATTATTTTAGTTTCAAAATGTTCTGAATCTCTTGTATTTTGCTCTGTAAAAATAATTACAGGGATTATTGGAATCTTTTGAGTAAACCAGTGTCTATAAGAATGCAGATCTGAGGTTTGAGGATTAATCTAAGGAAGAGGGGATATTGATAATTTCTTATAGCAAAGAAGATGGTAGTGGTGAACAATTTGGTTTACATCATAATGGCTAATTTAAGTAGAGAGAGGTAATGGAAAGCAGTCCAGTTTACCATGTCTCGTGAAGGTATAGCCCTGGGTCAGGAGTTACTGTCTCCCGCAGCTGACTGTGGGATATCAGTTCATTGTGAATGAAAAGGAAAACATGCTCATTCAAACCACTTTTGCTCTGCATTTGGCTTTTAGAATGTCTGAGAGAATAATTTACTGCAAGAAAGATAGATGCGATCTCACACCGGATACAAAATTATCCCCCAATATCAACATACAGACTGAGGTCAATGTGTGGCACGTGACAGTGCATATGGTTAAAGATATCGTTGCAGGGATTGAAATGAAGCTGCATTGCTTCCCAGAGGTAGGGGCCTGGGAGCAATGAACACAGTGCATTTACATCATCTCACTTGAGGGGCAGGAACTTCTTAAAATGTGCTCATGCGGTAGCTTAAGCTGTTTATCTCTAGCATAACTGTTCCTGTGGAATTCCCTTTGTAGATCCTTGTCCTAACGAGTCTTCCACGTGGGCTGCACAGGCTCCTCAGTGGTTTTATCGAGCCCTTTTGGTCTATCAAAGCTGTGAGCCTTCCTGCGTGCATGGTATCAAGAGTAGCGCATGCGAGCGGAGCAGTGCATGACACCATTCCAGCTCCCCTCTCAGCCTGAGGGCACGCACTGCTTTCTGCTGCAGTGCAAATGGGTACACAGCTAGTAATTTGTTTGCTTTAAGTATTTAAAAATATTTTAAGAGAAGATCAGCAGATCCAGGTACTGTGTGACGCATTATGAAATTCAGTTTTACGATAGTGTCTGACAGTATATCATACCTCCTCCAGTCCTGAAAACTTCATATGGTGGGCACATTAACTGCAGGCACAGGTTGCACTAATGTGGGAAGAGGTGGGTGGCCTTTTGGGGAGTCTAGACTGAAGAATACAACAATCTAAATAATGATATTCTAAGGTTAACACCTGGAATTACCTAGAAAGGAAAACGCTGCTAGGAAGCCAGTGCAGTTTTGGAGTGCTGGAGCACTGCGTGACTTGCATCAGGCATAACTGAGCAGAAAGGAAGGGACTGAATAAATGTTTTCTCATGGAATCCTGCCCAGGAGAGTCTTTTGTGTAGATGAGTAATGGGGTCTTTTTAAAAGGTAAGATCAGAACCACCCAAGTGACCCTAGTCTTCCCTGCCAGAGTTTACAAGCATATCAGCAAAACCTCATAGTCAGCTGTATCAGAACTTCTGACAACATGAAAAGTAATATAATAAATAAAGACAGCAGAAGGTATTGACTCCAGAATCTGCTGTTGCCTACGATGGATGGCAGAGGAAGCAGAGGAGGGGTGGCCGCTGTCCCTTATAATGCATCACTGAACTTTCAGATCTTAAAAGTTGGTGGAAGATATTGTCCCAACACACACTGCGTTCAGTGCCAAGGAACAAATAGGTAAAAGAATGGATTTAAAGAAGCAATTTAATCCCTGGCATGAATGTTGATGATCAGCCTTGATCATAGTTTGTAACAAAGTATTAATCTCGCATGTTTCTATGCTAGAGTAATCTCGCATTTGTTTTATTTACAAAATCAGATTTCTTTGTCGTAACATAATCTATTAAATTCTTTCGCCAGTCAGACACTGTGAAAACCAAATGAAGGGCATTATTGAATACTGTGTTCTGTTTGAAAATAAAAACACTTCCATGAGCTTAAAAACAGTGAAGCCAGGTTTCCCATAGATTTGTGCCTTGAAGTTCCCACACGTTTTCTGGCTGAACTCGCCCTGCAGCTTTTCCCGTTGTAAGGTCGCTAGTGAAGTCTCTTTCCTCTGTCCACGTTCTTTAGGAATCTCATGGGAGTTGAATATCTTTGATGATTTTACCTTCTTGCAAATCTGGTTAATATTGGCCAATAGGATTGAATATTGCAATAGCCGGGTGTAAAAACCTAAAGCATAATGCCAGATTAAAATAAAACAAATGAAGTGAAATGTGGGTGAAAAGACTGAGCGTTCAATGTTCTGGTAGTGGCCTTGTGTTTGAAGACTAAAGAAAATGAGATAATTTTTGAAGAACATAAAATCCTTACTGTTAGTAATGAATAGTATTGTTCAGCTTACTGGGTACAACCATACAAATTCGAAATTAGCATATGGATACAGACACTAATTCAAGACCTCAGCATCAAGTCTTAGTTATTGCTTGTATTTCCAATGCATCTCCTTGTTTTTTCACCCCGTTGACACTGTTTTCTTCTACAACCTTCAGCTAGGACCCTCGCTGTTTAGGAAGTGTTCAGCTGTAAAAGGGAATATATCGGTATTTAATGGGATAGGCTGTGTAGTATGGCTGGACTTTCAGAAGATGGTGTGGCTGCGTGCACTCAAATCCATTTGGGTGTCTGTTTCTCCTAGGCGTCTGAAAATCACAGCTTGTATGGTGTGAGAAAAGGCTTTAAACACAGGGCTTGTATTTAAACCAAAGAGTTAGCATATGGTATCTATTGGCAAAAGCGGGCTCTTTGGCAGTGCTATGATAATTATATTCCATTTTAAGCTCAGAGAAGGCTTAAGATCAGGCTTTTGGTAACTGATACCACTGTCGGGTGACTGTGGTAAACCAGAGAATTGGAATACTGTTAGCTTTGAAATACAGATCACCGTTACATTTGACTCCCAAAATGTATTTACACAGGCGTTGTAATTAGAACTGCAGATAAGCCATATTGGACAACTTCCATGTAAAGTTGCTTTAAAAAGATTAAGGGATGACATTCTCACCCGCTGAAGTCAATGGGAGTTTTGCCAGTTGCTTCACTCAAGCCAGGAGTTCACCCCAACGCAGAAATGCTTCCTAAGTTGTTAAGGTTGTGACATTCCCTGGCTTGAACAAGGACATATTAAATCAGTCAGTGTTTCTTGTGGTCTGTTGTTATTCCTGTCTGTTCTGTCTCGGTTTTCTTCCCTTGTTTCCAATTGATTCTACCTTAATATTTCCTATGTTTGTCAGCATTTACCGCAACTTTAACATTATTTAAGCACAGGTTTTTAAATGTAACTAGATGTAGAGGCAATTAATGATGCCATCTGTCTTGTGAGAGAGAGATTACACAAAAGATTGTGCTTCTGAAAGCACTATTTTTTTGGCAAACAAGAAATCCTATTAGACTCTCAGAACAGTTGCTCACTAACTTCAGAAGTGCCCACTTTAATGCAGTAGCTGAAAGGCTCAGATACATTTCCTGGAAGTACAGTATACTTAGGCATTCTTTCAAAGTTATATTTTACAGAAAATATCATCCAATACATGATATTTTCAGTAAACCTAAAAATTAAATATATCATTGAACATCTGTTACCAATACACTCCGAGTATCTAAATACTTAAAAATCCCTGAAATGTTCATAAAGTTACATGCTACATAAATACAACTCTTTAAGAAATGTGAAGGGCCAAATAAGTGAAAACATATTTCTGCCTTTGCGGACTGAGCAGCTGTATGCTGCAATACATGTCTTCACACATGCTTCCCCCATGCACTCGTGTGAAGGGGACTTCAGAGCGGAGGAAACGCACGCATGTTCTTTGAGTTTCAGGCTCTTCATCTGAAAGCCTTTAAAAATCTGTGTGTCATAAGCATTAAGTTAATTTTGATATGAACAATGGGATATTGTTTATATTTTTAAATATTGCTACTGTTAGCGAGTATTTTCCTTCAACACGCTTTTGTCATATTGCTGTGTTTGGAGCACTAGCAGCAAAGACACTCTGCGTGATGGATAAGGAACAACGCATGTCTGTCAAACACACAAGTCAATGGGAATCCAGAGCGAATGTAGAAATGAGAAAGTAATCTCTGGGTCGCTGTAGAGCTTTGTGCCCATCACAGACACAGTGGTGTCTTTACTCTCTTGCACTTCTTGCGGTCTACACTGACCAAAAGGTGACAAGAGGGATGCTGTCCTCAGGCCCCGAGGAGCTGGGTGATGCTGTAACCTTTCAGATGTAAGATACATTGCCTCCTATTTCCACTGGGCTTTCCATGTGCTTCTACTTGGTACCCAAGTCTCTCCCAGCTCCCTTTCCCTCGTCCTAACAGGGGAGCTTTTCAGTCTGTCACTGCGTGTGCAGTGCAAGCTGGCCTGTTTGCCACTTCTTCTATGTAGAGCAATTAATTCAGAGACATCTACAGATTGTATCATCCTCCATCTACATATAGCTCTTCCTTGAATTATGATAGAACTGGAGGAGGCTGCAGTTTGCAACCAACAGCATTGAGGGTAGTGCCTTGTAGGAGGATCTAACTCCTGTCTGACAGTCTTCACACCTCTCTGTCCTGCGGTCTACTGCACATTGTACTTCATTTCCTGCATTTCATTGTTTATTTTGTGTATAACTGAGGCTAAGATTGGAGTCGCAGTGCTGGGTTAGCTGAGGAAGGTGGCAAGGCAGAGTCTACTGCTGCCCACATCGCTCTCTGCGCTGCACACCCCGGAGCGCAGCATGGGGCTGAGCACAGCGAAGGCACCCACGGGATTATGCATCGGCTGCCACAAGCCGCCTGGCTGTGAGCACCCCGGCAGGGATCTGAGGGGCAGAGAAAGCTGGGGACTTGACATAATTCTCTGTTTGCCTCGGGAATCTATTTCTGTCTTGGTTATAAGCATCTGTGATTTGCTCCCGAGGGAAAGGGAGATGGAGATATGCTGGTTTCGCTGTCTTGGGGGAAAAAGTGGAGGAGAAAAAGTAGGTGCGTGTCTTGGACTGAATTGCTTCTGATTCCCACTCTATTTCCCAAGACTGATCTGTAGGAGCAAGGCCTTGACCCTTCGAAGTGAAGTCTTGCATAGTATTGACTGAATGCTGCTCAGATCCCAACTTGTCAAGGAGCTGCAACTAAGTAAGTCCGTTTAATTGAGTGGGACTGCTTGAATGCATAAACTTGCTTACATCCATAGATTTGTGGGCAGATAATTTGGAGAAGGGGGTCATAAGTCACCTTTTTCATTGGTCTGATAGCTTACACAGCCTCGTACCTCTCGCAGCAATAGTGAGAGGACACTGGATTAAGTTCAGTTTGGGCGCAGAGGAAAAGATGAGGCAGAACATACCAAAAAGAGAATTATAGAGCTGGGAAGGTTTAGGGTGGGTATTCTCCCTCCGTTCCAGTCCAGTGGCTTAAAAAGACCCTGAGGAGGATGGCTTCAGGGCTGCCAGCCAGCGTCAGCCATGCAGGCAGGTCTGGGGTTAGGAAGAGCAGAGTACAGATGTCTCTGAAGCCCATCGGTCCACTCTGGCGTTACAGTTTAGTTAATGCTTTGGGGGGTGCTTTCAGTGGGATGCATTCTTCTGTATTCACATATGCGTCTTAAGATTTCTCCAGACAGAATGTAGCATTTTCTATATGTTATTTTCAAACAAGAGCCGCAGTGTTTTCATTAACCATCTTCCAGTCTGATATTCAGCAAAAAAATAGGGCCAGTTCTAGGGCCCTAAAATTTAAGTTTTTGGGCCAGCACCAGACCATACCAGCAGCTGCCACGAGATGGCAGCCGGATAAGATCTTGTCTGAGATCGCTGCTGAAATAATCAATTCTATTGCGAATTTTAAAAGTCATAAAAGAAGCTCTCTTTTCAATGCCCAAGTTGCATTAATATTTTATTAATTGACATTTTTACAGTGTCATTCAACCACTTCTTTAAAAATAGCAGGTGTGCTCTTTACAATAATTCAGGCATCAATACTAGATGCAGATAAAACAGTTAAACTGGAGAAAGAAAAGCTGTAATTTAGTAACTCTTTAAGAATTTATGTTTCCTTCCCTTATCAAGTTTACGTTTTAAAACTGAAGCATTTTTATGGCAGTTGTAAAGAATTACACTATAATTGTGACTTTATTCACTTGAGATGTCTTTACCGTGAAGCGCAGGCTCTTAAGCTGTGCATGCTGAAGGAGAGCGTCTCCTGGCAGCACTTGGCAGCCTGTGTAAAAGGAAGCAACTCCAGACTTTGTCGTATTTCCTTGGACAAAACAAGCCAGTAAGTCTTGCAGTATGTATTTCCAACTATTTTTTTTCCAGTTGTGGGATTCTGGAAAGTCCTAATCTGTGCTTTGCTTAGCTTAATCTAAAACCACTCATAAGACTGTCTAAAATCTTAACTACTGCCTCTACTTTTTTTTTTAACATAAGTCATAATAAAAACCCAGATCTGATTGTCTTTGAACTTTCATTTGTTGTTTGAAAATCAAGTATCAGTTCTAGACTTCACAAGTGAGCTCTGTCCCAGTTTAATTTCTGAACATATAAGTGTCCTGAGAGGCCCAAAATCTCAAGTTAAAGCTCCTTATGTTATGCTAATTTCCCATGCAATCCTATCACGATGTGATAATCGTAAATACCTACAATTGCATACGTGCCCTTATTGTGTATCCTCAGAAAATGAGGATGGACTCAGGTAATAGATATTTGTTAATCTGTATGATGGTATCATTCTTTATCTTTACTTAAACTTGACCTTTGCACAGGCCACCTTCTAACAGCTCCTGATTTACTGGAAGAGATGATAATTCATCTGGTTATTAACTGTCTGACCTCCACAGACATTGCTTTATAGACTATGGAAATATATTCATAAAATAAAATAATAAAAAAAAACCCAACCACAAAACACCACAGCTCAGATTTTCAAGGCATTTTAGAAGCTTTTGACACCCATTTTATATTATTTCAAAGGAAAACCGGTTGCAATCCAAAAGATGTTACTGGAGAGCTGAACCTAAATGAACTTTCTAGCCTGCTAGAACAGCCCAAACCATAAGTAGGTCTGATGTTTCATTTGTTCTGCCTGTGCTTGGAGCTCTGTGGAGCTTTAAACTGCTTTGAAGATTATATGCCACAAAGATGGAGTTGGGTTGATGTTTCTGAGAAACGTTTTCATTTATTTTGGGTGGTTTGTGGTGTTGGTTTTTTTTTTATAATAGATGGCAGGAACAGCTACTATTCTATGTCCTGAGACAAAGTGAAAAGCCTTTAATTGATTTCAGTAGGCTCACATTTCTGCGTGTAAGTTTTTTTTCAGTTAAAGTCTGGCACAGATGGAAATGTCACATCCTGCTTATTTTACTGGGAGGATACTCCTCCCTTTGAAACGGGAACCTTGTTGGAAAGCGGTGTTCCTTGTAACACTAGGCATTGCCAGAAACTATATCAAGATCTGTTCTTCACTGCTTTTATCTGATGCTGTGTACTTTTTCTTTAGAGCTCACGTAGTGCCACTCTTACCTTTCCTCCCCGACTTCTGCATCAGTTTCAACTGCTTCTACATTTCACAGTTTTCAAAGGCATTAGTAGTGGGAGTCTGAGCTCCTTCTAGTTACGAGTGGTAATGTCAAGAATGACGAGTGCCCTTTTAGTTGCCATATACAATCTAGTGCTATAAAGTATGCAGGAAACCAAAGAATACGTGGGTGAAGCCTTCAATCCAATCCCAGTGACGGTGGGGAGCAGTGCTGGAGGTCTGCATATGGCATTCCCTCTTCCTCACTCGGTGCTCTGTGCCTTTGAGCTGCTGGAGGAGCCGTCTGTGGAATCAGCTCTACTGCCGAAGTCTCCGTCATCCTTCAGAGAGACTATTCTTTCAGTTGAAGAGTCACGTCTCCATTTGGGGTGACTGGTGCCACCTTTATTAATGCTGCTTTCTTCTCCACCATACCCTCTTCTCTGTGCCTACCTCTTTGCTCACACGCTGCGTGATGCTTCATTAAGGCTGGCCAGCAGCATCAGGACTGCAGAACGGGAAGGAGCAGCCAAGCTGAGAGCTTCCTGTGCTCTGACATTTTAATATGGCAAAAGAAGCAGAAGAGAGAGCAATAGGTATGTCTAAATTATATTGCCCAAATTGGTCACATACATGCGATGCGTAGCTGCTCTTGCTCTAACGTTAGATGTTTTTCTCAATTCATGTTCTCCACATCTGCTGCTG
>NW_009229937.1:0-229 GCF_000690835.1 Fulmarus glacialis
TGGTATGATAAAACTATTGGTTGTGAGATCGTACTCAGCACTGGTGTCATCCCCGTACTTTGGTAGCTATCTTGTGGAAACTATTAATAATTACACTTTTTACCTCTTCTCTTCGGAGAGCCAATCTACAGGGGAGACACTTTCCTACACCTTCCCCTTCTCCTCCAGGCTGATTACAACAGCTCTCGAGAATTTTTAATATCCTTGGGATGTTCAAACCAGCATGTTC
>NW_009229937.1:677-1714 GCF_000690835.1 Fulmarus glacialis
TGGCTACCCAAACTCCGCTGACAGGGACTGTGGCTGAACCAGAGAACAAACCCGTGCCAGTATCAGTTGCCCCTATACACAAGAAGAAATATTGGAAGCAGAAGTCAACTCATTTAGAAAGGGATGAAGAGGCTTCTCCTAAGAGAGAACAGAAGGAAGAAGCATACTGTCCCACCAGCGAAGAGGCAGACTACTGTAAAGCAGGACCATCACAAGAATGGGAGGAGGAAGGGGAAGAATTACCCGCTCTCCCCCAAGGGAGAAGTCAGCGGGCGGATTCCTCCTCTTCCTCAGAGGGAGAGGAAGAACTCGTAAATGAGACAGTAACCACCCGATCTTTCTATCTGAGTGAGCTGTGAGATATATTAAAAGATCTCAGCCGTCGTCCAGGCGAGCACATTGTCACCTGGCTGCTCCGATGCTGGGATAACGAGGCCAGCAGCCTGGAATTAGAGGGTAAGGAAGCCAAGCAGCTGGGATCCCTTTCTAGGAAAAGGGGCACAAGTCCTCAGCCTCTGGAGGCGACTCCTGTCAGGCGTGAAGGAAAGGTATCCCTTCAAGGAAGATGTTATATGTCACCCAGGCAAATGGACCATCACGGAGAGAGCTATCCAGTACCTGAGGGAATTAGCCTTGCTGGAAGTGCTTTATGATGACCTGGACAACAAGCAGTTACCCAAAGATCCAGATGAAGTCAAGTGCATGTGACCCATGTGGCGGAAGTTTGTACGGCAGGGAGATGAATTGGCTGGCCAACTCCATCAATACAAACAAACTCTCTCTTCCTCCCTTGTTTCAGCTGTGGAGAAACTGGTCCAGCAACTCAAAGAGGACAGATCCTACTCTCCACCTGTATGGACCAGTATCTCAGCTGTTGGGAATAAGTATACTTCTGCTCAAGAGATAGGATATAGAGGGTACAAACCACGGGGCACCCTGTGGTTTTACCTGCATGACCACGGAGAGGACACGAGGAAGTGGGATGGAAAATCTATCTCGACCCTAGAAGCATGGGTACGTGAGCTGCAAGGAAAAAC
>NW_009229938.1:0-28351 GCF_000690835.1 Fulmarus glacialis
CCTTGGGCCACAAACCCTTCAGAGGTATACCTGCTGCGGCACGCACAGACATAACCATGGCCACAGACCCTTTGAGATATACCTGCTCTGGCATAGGCTTATCCACAGCCACAGACACTTTGGGGTGTCCTGCTCCCGCGAGGACTCATCCACAGGTCACAGTCCCTTCGACTCGAGTTCCCAAAAAAAAAAAGCACAGCAGCACAGAAGCAGCAGCGATGTCCTGGCCACCTGCCAGCCCAGGCGCATGGCCATTGCTGTTATCAGAATGTTCCCAGGCACAGCACAGTAAGGTGATCAGCAGCACAGCAGTAGAGCAAGCAGCAAAAGCAAAAAGCAGCCACTAATGAGCACTAGACTCTAATATACAGTAAGGCAAGCAAGCCCCATGGCAAGCACAGGAGCCTGCCAATTAATACCTCAACAGCAGTAACAGCTATAAATCTGATCTAGTACATTCCAATCAAACCTGTCGTTATCTCAAACCCTTCAAGCCCCATGTCGGGCACCAAAAAGGACTGTCGTGGTTTAACCCCAGCTGGCAACTAAGCCCCATACAGCCGCTCGCTCACTCCCCTCGGTGGGATGGGGGAGAGAATCAGAAGGTTAAATGTGAGAAAACTCGTGGGTTGAAATACAGACAGTTTAACAGGTAAAGCAAAAGCCGTGCACACAAACAAAGCAAAACAAGGAATTCATTCACCACTTCCCATCAACAGGCAGGTGTTCAGCCATCTCCAGGAAAGCAGGGCGCCATCATGTGTAATGGTTACTTGGGAAGACAAACACCGTAAGTCTGAATGTGCCCCCCTTTCTCCTTCTTCCCCCAGCTTTATGTGATGAACATGACATTATATGGTATGGAATATTCCTTTGGTCAGTTGGGGTCAGCTGTCCCAGCTGTGTCCCCTCCCAACTTCTCTCTGGCAGAGCATGGGAAGTTGAAAAGTCCTTGGCTAGCGTAAGCACTACTTAGCAACAACTAAAACATCAGTGTGTTATCAACATTATTCTCAAACTAAATCCAAAACACAGCATTATACCAGCTGCTAGGAAAAAAATTAACTCTAACCCAGCCGAAACCAGGACATGCATGCTCTGCGTGTGTAAATGGACAGGTTTACTGGCCTTGCCGTGGGGTGTACTGGCTGAGGCTGGCACTGCAAGCCAGCTTCAGCATTGCCAGTGACCTTATTGTGGGTGTCAAGCAACCGGGTAACATCTCACTCATTTGATACAGAGGCTGATGTGAAATGAAAGCATTAGATGCTTATAAATGACTAGTATGTAGAAAACTCATTGATTATACCCACATCCTGGCATTTAAGAGACTCTGAATTCAAAGTACCTCATGTCATTAGTGTTCATGATGAATAAAAGGTGTCTGAAACACACAAACTGAAGAACAGCTGTGCTTTTTTGGGTTTTGTTTGTTTGTTTTTAAAAGGCTTGGGTTCCTATTTTGCCCCCTTGACCCAAGATACACGAGTCTCTAGCTACAAAACACGCCTGAGCTAATAACCTTTTACCTGTCCTTGGACATCTTCCAATTTCCAACATCAAAAGAGCTTCAGTTTTCCTCTCCTTTCTTTTTAAGTAGTGCCATAAGCACCAGAACTATAACACAGCGTGGCTTCCCACGGCTTGGTCTTGCGAGTGCTTGCAAGCTCCGACTGAAGCTCTTCTCAGGCAGTTAGGACATGTATGCAGTGTCTCACTCCCATGCAGCTTCTCTGGTGGCTAATAAGACATAAACTTACCAGGCAGCCTGTTTTGTCAGTCAAGGTACTTTTAGGGTCCCCCTCCACATCCAACCACTCTTCTTCATGGAGCAGCTAGGGTCTCAGTTACCCCTAAAATCTCTGCCATCCACAAAGTGTGACTGCAATCAGTGAAGAGATGCACACACTCCTGGAATGGAAGGAGCTATAAACTCCAATTTTTGTGGGTGTGTAAGACTTGGATTTTTTTATTTTTTTACAGGAAACTAGAAAAAATAAAGAAGTGAACACATGTGATCAGATACCATTAACTCTAAAGAAAGTTCTCCAGTTCCACTTTTCCAAAAAGTTCCTCCAGCGTGATCTAATCTGGAGGACATCAGGGTCATTATCAAAATAAGAAAACAGAGGCTACCAGCCCAATGCTTAAAAATCCTGCCATCCATCATATCAGGTGTGAGATCAGTTACATACATAGGATCAAATTTATGAATGGAATTACTGACTTTGGCAAATGGCATGCTCCTCTGGGAAGAGATCCCTCACGCTACCACTTAGCACTCTTCAGAGAAGCTTTAAACATTGTTGACTCCTAATCACTGTGAGAAATACTACTCATCAAGAATAAAGCTGCAACAGAGCTATCTCAAGGGGGTTCAAGAATCACGAGCAACAGCTTGATAAGCAAGACTCCCCCATCCTTCTCTCTGCCATTTCAGGAAACTTGTAATTCACCTTTTCAGCTATTCGATACCTGAACAAACAATTTTCCTTTGGAAAGCTGCTTAACAACTATGTTTGTCAGTGTCAGAGTCAAGAAGATACATCATTTCTGGCTTTATTTTCCTCTTCAGGGGTCTATTTTGCTGGCTGTCCCAGTCAGTCTAAATATTTTCATTATACATAACTCCCCCTTCTTGAAACAATAGTGTTGAAGGGTCTAGGAAGCCACGCTCTCTTCCTCTTTTCCTTCTTGCATTTTTATTACAATGGATTTTTACAAATACCTTTGAGGCCAAATTCAAAACAGGATGCTCCTCACCTTTCTACTTCAATTACATCTGAGACTAAATAAATAATTTAAAAGATTAGTCCATTCAAACAGACCCTTCGAAAACCATGATAGTGTTTGCCCAGCCTGCCTCAGAGCAACTCCCTGTCATGACATCTCTCTGCCATTCCTTGCAGCCAAGTACAAAGCATGAGTGATGCTCAGATACTGATCAAGAGGAGGAGCTCTTCCTCTCAGCAGCGGTCCTCAATGAGCTCCCATGACCGTGATCGGACAGACTTTGCTCCTCATCGCTAAGGTGTTCCTGCCTCTGTGGTCTAAAACGGGGCTTAAAAAAAAGCGTTTTGGGGCTCTGTCCCAGGAAGAACTACAAAAACTGAGGACACTGAGGTCCTTCTGTTGCTGAAGTGAGAGATAAGCAGGAAAGATCACTCCTGCACGTGCAAAACGTATCGTTTTTCTTGTGGCAACTACACAATTCCCAATGCAATTATACATCTGGCTAAGGAGTCAGAGAGAGACTCAAAAAGGGCAATACAATGAGTGCAGGAGAGGCAAGGAAGGGGAAGAAAAGAGTGAAGGAAAAGAAAACATTGAGCACAAAAAACACTGACCTCAAACTTACCACATAATTTCAGAGAAGCAACAGAAGATCTAAAACTTAACTTCTACAAAAATGTATTTTTCTAAGCTGATGGAAGACAACTAAGGAGTAAAGTCTGTGGACAGATAAAGTCACAGAAAAACCATACATTCATAGTTGTATCAATGCAGGGGACGGAGGGAAGAATGAAAGCCGAGAAACGCTTTCAATAACAGATAAGAACTACCACAGACGATCAGATATTTTTAAGTGCCTGGTAGTAACAAGGCTTTGATTTGGTGAGACACAAAAGAGTGCAGAAAATAGGGCATTTGGCCCACACAATTCCTGGATGCCTCCTGCCCCATTATAATCCATCAGCAGGCAGCTATGCCTGACACTGTTTCAGCTGCCTACTTAGCAGCATTGCCTCTACACCTGCAGAGACATTTCAGGGTTCACCTCCTACCAATTTTCAATAATAAAGCCAATACTACCATCCTGATTTTTTGAAGAAATTTTAAACATTTACTGGTTAATCCTGTAGTACAGTTTGCCAGACAATTCTCCACTCCTTATGTTAAGACTGATTTTTTTTTTTTCCTTCTTGTTATATGTATTTTAATAAATGCATGATTTAGTATTCTGCAAGCCCACACTACAAAAAGACTATTCTGGAATAAATGGTATAATTACATTTCCTACAGCGACCTCGTAATCTCTTGAGTATTTATTCTAGACTAAACAGCCTTACTCAGCTGCCCTGTGTCTGATTGTCGATGAAAGAAGCTTGTTTGACAACTGCTTCGAGCAGAAACATATTTTTTCCATGATTGCATGAAAAAGTAAAAAACATTACCAGACCAGTATTCTGAGTACAGAGACTCATGTTAGATCGATGAGTTAATTTTGAAGCCAAACGCCAACAAAAACAATTACTATGGACATTCTGCTGTCATGGCCAGCTTTTGAGGTTAATTTAGTGGTACATATACAACTACAGCCAACTTTACATATAAGAAACTACATGGTGTATGCAGGCTTCCTTCTTTGTTTCTTTATATATTTTCCATATTCTCTGCTTTTATAACCCTCCCGAGACCTTTTACAGTTACAGAACCCACACTATACCCACAGGTGGGCGGGCAGGAAGCAAAACTCTCCATTTCATAAGCAGTCCACTTTTAATATATTCAATTGCTAATGACCTTGACAGAAGAGCTCCATGCAAAACACCATATACTACAGGGTGTCGTTTGAAATGTTCATAAGCATTTTTGCCAGAAAGCTGATTTCTTAAACAGTAAGATTTCAGACTTACTAAAGGCTGCACTCCTTTCCTCGATTTCCATTCAGCTGGAAAAATTGGTGCTAATCTACCTCCTCGATATTAAATTTGCATCCTTCCAAAATCCTATGACAAAACTTGCAGGATTTCTATAGTATGCTAAAGCAATACAAGACAGTTTCTACATCAAACCAAATTAAGATGGTTTACACATAGTTCTGTTTCCTTGTTCCATCCTCTCTTGAAAAAGACAGCATACTTGGCCATATTCACTATTCCAAAAAAGTGTACCCACCTAGTACTTCTATTGTCACTAATAGGTTTTTATTCAATTATTCGTGATAAAATGAAGAAAAAATACTTCACTTTAAAAGGCTGTATGCAAATGCAGCTGTGTCTTTAAAGCAACAATTACTTCTTACCTGCCAATTCTCATTCATTAGGTTCAAAACGCATTGCAGCTGACAGAAATCTTTCTATTGAGGATCAGGGCCTGCAACAGGAGACACTGGGAAATTCAGATCATATGCCTTGGTAGCCAAGAGAATTCCTGCAAGGAGTGCAGCCCTCTATATGCTCTCCAAAGTAGGACAAGCTTTCCTTGCTCTTACTCAATCTTTTGACTCTGACCACTGAGCTTATTGGGAAACTACATTCTATTCAAAGGAACAGAATGAATTCAGTGTTCAAAATCAATGAGCCAAAGCAGATCAAATAAGCCCTTCATTTGCGGCTTTTCTCCTTTTCCAAGATTCAAGAAATATCTGCATACCCCAATGACAAAGAGAGCAGATGTGAAAAATCACCTGCTACAACTTTTAAAGCTCAGTGGTCCTGTCACCCATTCAAAATCAATTCTCAGTTATTTCACCATCTTGAACTCAACATAGACACTGACAGGGTTTTAGCAAAAACTAATCTGGCCAAAGACCAGATCAACTATGGTTTAAGAATAGTTTGGAGAGCATCCTTACTATTGCCTCACTTAAAAAAAAAAAAAAAATCACTATGATTGACAGCAAAGAAGTTACACGAATCATTTCTAGATTAAGTGCCAGAACTCTACATGTGTTTCAAATTACACTACAACACTGGACAACAAAGAAATATGCAGAAATTTTCCACTTGAAATGAAGGTTAAAAATTAAAGGCTAACAAAGCTCTAACAGATATGAAATCCAACCTCCTCATCTTAATTCAAAATTTGAAATGACTGAGGTGTCCTACACTAGGAAAAAAAAGGAACAAATCAATCCAGTTGTTCGTTATAAAAAGCACAGTGGGCTAAAACACGTTCATTGTACCTACAGACTTCCACAGTGCTCTGATTTTGCTTCAGTACTTACCCTCAACTCTTAAAATGACATTTTGCTTAGATTTAACTTTTACATTACAAAAGTATATTATCTATCTTCGTTAGATTAGCGTTCACCATTGAACTTTATTTTTGCATCATATTTAAACAAAACACTAATTAACTGGAGTGCTCCTAACAATGTGGTTATATGGGAAAACAAGTTGATAAATCAAAGGGAAGTCACATTTTTCCCTAAAGAAAAGCAAAGATTTTTGGAGCAAACTCGATTTTTTTTATATACACATGTATATATTCAGGATATATCTCTCCAGACAAAGTTAAGTAGGCAAACAAAATTTTATTTTAAGCAGCCCAGGTTTGACTTGATTACAAGGTCTGCACAGAAGTTCTCTGTTAAGGCAAAGAATTTTTAAGTGGAGTGCAAACAGAAATTTTTAATCTTGCTTGTAAACTACCTCTATTTTGTGAGAATGGCGAGAATAGGACTGGCGCTGTGTTAAGCGTATGATCCACTTTGGATTACGAGAGACTGTTTGTAAACTTTGAGACATGGAGTTCACACATCTTTACCCAAAATGTTAATCACATAAGCAGATTTTCGATTTATAGTCAGTTTTTAAGTAGCTTGTGTATGGCTCTTCCACAGCTGTAAATACTTGGTGTGAGAACGCTGTGTGGCCGTTCCTGCTAGCCGTACATACTTAAAATTAATGCCAAGAATGTCTTTACATTTTTCAGGACCTCAAACAAACATCATTTTGATCCTCAGGGTTTGTTGGAGGTTTTTTGTTGTTTTGTTTTGTTTGTTTTAAATCAAAACTACATAACAAACATACATTTTTAAAATAACAAACTAATTTCCATCCCCATCCTGTTTTGGTCTTTCACTACTTGGCATATCAGAGTTTGTTATATTTTTCATTTCTTTTGTTTTGCAGTAAGAAAAATCCAGACCTCCAACCACACATATTCAGTGTGCTCAGCTAAAACATTAGAACAAAACAAGAAAAAAAAAGAAAAAAAAGAGGACAAAAAAAAAGACAAGCCTTTTTTACCCCTCTAAGAAAACCTCAAAGTAAAGTAATGGCAGTGTGTGCCTGAGCACCCAGGCGCTCATGCTCTCCCTCTCAACCACACACCTCCTCTCCCCGAAAGCTATGGTAGGTCACACAGCCTTGCAATGACTTTGGCAGTTCAACCGATCTGGACTGATTTGAACCAAAAGATGACACTCCCCAACCTACTCAAACTACATCAACCTAACCATATCTAGTGACCACAGAAGTGCTAGTAGGGCCTTTGATAAGACAGGGCTCTCCAAACGCGACTCCCATCAGCAGGTTGCCTTCAGCTCCACCCACAAACCAACAATTTCCCAATGCACGTCACTGAACACTTCAGTAATGTAGAGTAGTGACCCAGGACTATTAGACATCATGGAGGAACAGGCAGCTATAGAGCTTGCCACCAGGTCGGGTACGTTACAGTGATCCAAGACCCCACTTTTCTCCAAGGACAGCATCATAGGTTTGGGAGACGCTCTCATCCTTCTCCCCTTCTTCCTTCCAAGTCACATTTCCATTTGACAGCTGAGACAGACATGAGCTGGCCTCACAGGCTGAACACCCAAAGTGACCTTTGCCACCCAGATCAAACTATCACCAGCCTGGCATGTTCAGTGTGTATTCATGGGACTATCAACCACTGAGACTTCCTTGCAGGAACCCCACAGACATGTAGTCAAGGGAATCTCTATGAGAGGCTGGCTCTGAGAAAGCTTCACTCCCCCTGCCAGAAGGTTAAATACTGTCTAGAAGTTAGTGTAATATTGCTCCCAGAAAGCTATGTAATTCAGGATTATTGCCTATATTTCATTACTTCCAGAAAATTTTCCTCCTTTAAAAAATATTGGGGGGTGGGGGGGCCCGAAGGACACAAACCCCTACACATTATACCAATCACTTGTGTTGGGGAGGGGGGGCGGAATCTATTTCTTCATTATTCTCAGACTTCCAATACAAAGAAAAAATGCATTATAAAGATGTTAATGCTTTTCTGCAGTACACAGAAAAAAAAAAATTTACAGCCCCAAGAGAAACTGAAAACAAATTTCTAAAAACAGTTTGAACATAAATTTCCTTTTTTGCAAAACATGCAAAATCCATACAGAAGAGCAGTGGGAGGATGCAGAATCAAGTTTATTGGACTGCAGGCAAAGTTTTTTGTAAAGCCTAATGAGAAAATGTAATACGAGTCATCTTAAAAAGCAATTTTTTTTTTAATTATAAAAGATCCTAACAAATGTTCTAAATGATCCCTTAAGGATTCACCCTTTTTCTTGCTCTTTGCTAGAAACCTTCTTGCCAGCTGTCTCCTTCATTACAGCAGTTTACTAAGAAAGAAAAGCAACACTGATGGTGAAACCTAAAGTGAATCTTGCAGAAGGTAAGAGGTTAAGATGTGAACATTCAAAAAACCCATTCTACTGAGTGTTTTGAAGATAATAAACCGTATGTTGTTAAAAAAAAAAAGTCAATAAATTAGGCTAGCAGAAGTGAATTCAAAGTCTCCAGGTTGGCATTGTCTTTGCAATAATTCTGGCTCCAGAAACTCAGATGATAACAGCCTGCACATTTGAGGGAACTATTTAGCAGCAATAAATAGCCAGACGGCAAAATCATTAACACGAACATGAAAAGAGGGAGACACACCAAAAAAATTAAATAAATTTAGATTTAACCTGTCCTTATATGAGTCCAAATGAAAAGGAAACTAAAAATCTTTAGCAGGAGTGGATAACATTGTGCCCAGCTCTTCTGCCTCACCCAGGCAGCTGTATGCAGCTGCCTGAAAAAACCCAATGCAGGGATCGAGGCACATTAGTTAAGCATTCATCATCAACAGGAAATGCGCATGAGTTCATACAAACACAGAAACACAAATATATAAACGAACAGCCTTCCATGGTTTAAGGTATTTCAGACACCCCATGGAATAGGGTTAGAGTTGTACCGGCTGGGAACCCACAGCATCAATATATTTGTTTTGGAATTGCAAACAGCCTCAGGACTCAGAAGAACTCTTCTGGTGGGCACCACCGACCCACCCACACACCTCCCCCCTTGCTACCACAGCCACCCAGCACCCCTGCCGCTCTTAACTCTTTCATCACCTCCAGAGCCAAGCCAACAGCCCTGGCTGTTTATGCTTGGAGAAGTAAAATGACGCATGTGTCGAAGTGTCTCCAAGAAAAGACTGTGAGCATTGTTTGCTAACCCTGCTCCAAATACACTCGCATACAGACTTTGCAATGCAACTGCAGTATTTAAAGGATTTTGTTTTGCAAGGTGTTGGGTCGCCTTCGAACCAGTGTCACAGGCGGTTAGATGCGATAGACATGGATAGCACAGGATTCCTGCCAGATCTGGACACCAGTACTCATCTTATGGGGGCACATGTGAAGGGACAGGGACTGGGAGTCCTCCCTACACAAGTCATCTTTTTTTTCCCCCCGAGCATTTTCATTTCTGATGAGGCTTAGGACTGAGAGGGCCTCAAAGTTTCCCTCACGTTGGAGGTCCCTCACAGCTGTGCTCCATCCAAACAGGTGGTGAAGGCTGAGTCTGGCTCTGCCCAAGTTTAAACTGCTAATTAATATTTGGTCTCAGAAGCTTGATATCAAATAATAAAAATTACAGGCATCAGGAGGACATCGAAACAATACAAACGGAGACAGCCTCAATTCCAGACAGCCTTGAATTTTCTGAAGCACCATTAGGCTTGCTTGCTTACTTAAAAAAGTCTACCTACCTCTATCATTTTCTGGATGAGATACAATTTTTCCTGTGCCAATGAACTAGATGGGATTCCTGTTTGGATTTCAGTGGTCTCTGAAACTGCATACTAAAGTGTCTCAACTTTGTTCAGTACTTTGTGGCTTCAGTTTTCCCATATTGCACAGTCAAACGTAAACTGTTATTTTTTAAACTCTTTCTTGCCTTGCCAGTCTGCACGTTCATTCTGCCACGTAATTTTCCAACCACTGTAAGTGCTGGTGACCTTGAGAGTTAGGCCACGATGAGCTGGGTGACATTCACTATCCCAGTAGCTACACGATTTCAGGTGGCGTTTCAGCTACGAACACGTCTCTAGAGAGCACACACGTCACTTTTGGACTTCCCAGCCTCCATTACCCGGGCACAGGAGGCTCCCAAACTCCCTTCCAAACATGGCTGCACACCACGATGCCGCCAGGCTGCTGGACCAGCCCTGTATTATATTTTTGACAAAGTTAAGCTCTGTACTTCATTTCTCACAAATGCAGTTTGACTGTAGACAGCAGTCGACAAGTAAATCTACCCTTTTCCATGGCAAACAGCCCAACTTTAATATTTTTACTGGCTTACAGCTGGGTAAATTAAGCCCCAGATTTTTATTTATTTATTTTTTAATACTGTGCAACTGAAAATGAACAGCTACTTCACTATGACTGCCAAGGACAACCTTAAAAACACTAATGCAATCCAGTCCAGCTCTCAATAGATCTATAAAGGCTAGACGACCAAAAATTTCAGCTTATCCGCCCAAACAAAATGTTGGTTGGGCAGGAAGTCTAATATTTCGTTAAGATCCTTCAAAAAAAAAAAAAAAAAAAAAAAAAAAAAAAAAAAAAAACCCCATGTGCTGGCAAACTGAAGATGGTAACAGTCCCAGCTACAATGCTGTGAAATGGGAATTAAAACTTGCTGTGTTACTTACCCCAGCCTTCCCAGCATTTCAAGCTCTGGAACTTGTGGTCCATATGTCTCCACTTGCAGAGGCTGATACTCATACAAAGCTTCCTCTAGCTTTTGAATGGGAGCTAGTGAAATATGCTGACCCTGATTTTTTTTAAAAAAAAAAAAAAAAAAAAAAAAAGGTAAAACATTTCTACATACCGGGTCAATGTTTTGTTTTGACTTTTTTAAAATGCAATGCAAGAACAAGCTTATACCATTAACCTGGTCCGGATAAAGACCATCCCATTAAGAACATATTATCTACTATATCACTCATTTCTTCACGATTTAAATTTTTTACTGGGATCTACAGTTTGGAAGTAATGTTTCATTAGCTATAACTGTTTGGACAAGGTAGGAAGGAAAGGGGAAAGTTTTACTGAAGGCAGGCTTACCATTAGAGAGCTCAGCTGCTTCCAGTGTCACTAGTAAAATTATTATTAGGTAAAAATTTCGTTTATCAGAAGTAATATCAAACAAATGTCTCTGAGCAACCCTATTTGATTCTGTAATCAATGATTTCCTGAAAGTCCTAATTAGAAAGGGAAGCTGCTTTCATTTCTCTCTGCAGGCTTTGTAAGCTCCTATATATAATGGCTCTCAAGATAGACTTTTACAGCGCAATACAATTAATTCATTCAGCAAATTCCCATTTGTTTCATAACTAAAATATAGAAACACACAAACATAAAATTTTCATTCCAGATGGTACTTTTGCAAGCCCTTCAGACCACTGAGAAATAGCTAGACACATTCACCCCCCTCCAAGTCCCTATCACTCTGAGCTCTCACAAAACAGGAGACTTGTGGCTGGAAAGGAGGGGTCAGGAGGATGTGAGATAGAGCCAAAGTTAACAGATGGTGCTGCGTGACATTCTACACTGATTTGTTGATCTTTCACACAGTTTCAATTTTCTACTGTATTCTATGGTGCTCACAAAAATTAGCAGCAGCAGCAAAAAAACAGAGCACTATGAGCTTCCCCCAAAACAGCCTGGCTTCCCCTGCAGAAACTGAGCTTCACATCTGCAAAACGCAGGAATTTAGGAAAGTAGTAGTATTGTTTTTGTAGACGTTTTGTCTGCAACAGGAGATCGGAAGCTTTCCACGGTGTAATGCCATGTATAACCCTGGCTCCCACTGGTGATCACTTACTGAGCTTTACTTCCCTGGGGCCACTCATGCATGCATCTACTCCCTCATTTAGAAACTAAAGGCTCCTAACATGGGACACAGGGTTAAAATTAACTAAAGAGACAACAAAGAGTCAGTAGAAGGGAAAAGCTGTTAACTGAATTTGTGGTTGAGGACAGTGACCTTTTGAATTTGGAGCATGGATATTTTTTGTTTAGAGAGTTGCAGAAAATGGCTAAGAAAATTGAAGATGCAAGTCCTTGAGAAGTACTGTCATGGATCTAGGCCGATCTCTACGGAAATATCAGCAGCTCAAGTTTTTGACTGAAACAGCTCTGTGTGTGTGATGAGAACAGATAGTTCAGGCCTTTTTCTGCACTGCCCGGGAGCCTGGCAGAGCTGCTGCTAACACTGTTACGGTGACAGGGTCCTGAAGGCGAAACATGCTGAAGAAAGTTCTCAGCCATGAGTCGCTCTAACTTTCACAGTTAGCATACTGTTATTTCTGTGCCACAAACTATTGCTGCAACATTAAAACCATGCAACCGCACACTTAAAAAAAAAAAAGTAGGAAAAGAAAGGTTAAAAGTTCCGCTTTAATCCCACTTCATGATATTTTAAGATACAAACGTAGGGTCTTTTTTATATTGCTAGAAGTTGTCAATTTACAATCTATACAAGTTCATGAAAATATTATACTTTGTAACTACATTCATACGGGTATGTTACACCCATTGTAAGAGATGAATATTTAAATAAGACTTTCAGATTTAAATTTTTAACAATGTCTTTGTCTCTAAACAAACCAAAGGGAAAGACATGTCGACATTTTACATGCATACACACAGTGAAAAGTATCAAGTCTTTCCAAATCCAGAGCAATTTTATTCCAGCCATAGAAAAGAAAATTCAGTTTCAGGGAAACATCAAAACCGTGATAAATATTTTGGGAAATTACTTGTGTGTGGAAAAAAGGAGCAGCTCAGATTGCAGGAGCTACATCTCTAGAGGGCATCACCAGAACAGCTGCTCGCTGTTAGCAGAGTTGCCACTGGTGCATTCCTAACACTTTTTTAATGAGAGTGACTTTCTGCCAACATTGGCCAAGAGACACAGGAAGGCTCCCAACAGATTGACTGGGCTCATCACAAGCCTCTTTCCCCACCACCATTTACGCTGCTACAGATGCCCATCTCTGTCTGGGGACTCCTAGGAGGATAGGATGAAAATGTTTCGTTTGTCTTCCTCTCTCTGTAGGGTTCCCAAGGTGTCAGGGGTCAGAAGGGATCATGATTGTCATTTATTCTCAGATGGTCAATCGATAACCGCAAGGGAGCTGCCTGTGAACGGTGGGGAGGCTGACTGGTCAGCACACCAGCTGTAGGGTGGGCATCATGGGGAAGCCACCAAGCCATGCCAGGACCTTTCTGTGAGATGTGGTATTGCAAAAACACCACACTGTGGTGGCCCAGAGAGCAGAAGTAGAGTATCGGGAGAAGCATATAGAAACTGTCCATGCTTGAGCCGGTCGGACCTCATGTCCAGCACAGGCCAGGACATTTTGTGTTCCTGTACGAAGCCCAAGGACTGGCAGCTCAGCCAAAGCACCTTCTTTTGAAAGGCGTCCAATCTAGACAAAGATTTCAGACCATAAAGGTCCAGGCACATCGCCTAGGTAAGTTGTTCCAATAGTTAATTATCTTCACCATTAAATATTGGCAGCTCATTTCTAGTTCATCAAGATCAGTTTCAAAGCACTGGCTCTCTCCTACATCTCTCTCACCTATATACTGGGCCAAGGTGCAAGTGTTAGGAACCAGTACATACTTTTGCATGGCAAAATGACTGCACTGGTTTGTGTCCAGCCAGCAGATCTGCACCTCAAGGAGACTGTGCAGCTGTATGACACAGCTCATTTGTTTTCATTTCCCAAAATCACAACTTTAGCTGACGGGCTTTGGCAACATGGATTACATTCCACTTAGCAATGGGAAAAAAACCCACGACCGGCTGTTGTTCCTGCCCTATAGCTGTCTGGCCTTTAGGTAAAGGCTTTTTCCTATAAACTGGATTTTAGTGTGCCTTGATTTGGGAAAGAGTTAGATGGAAGCATAAGAGTTACACCATACATTCCCACCTGAAAGGGGCTGAAGCCTGGTGAAGCCCTGCAATCACATCAGCTCTTTAGATGTTTTGGATATGAACAGGCTGTATCTACACTGCCGACTCCTTGCAATGCAAGTACAGCAGCATGGCCACGCAGGATCCTGAGCTCACGGGCTTCCGACTTGTTTAGCCCTGTGCAGATTACAGCACGATCGCAACACTGGGTATGGCACAGATCCGTGCAAAAAGGTTGGGACGGAAACCTATGAAAACTTAGCAGTGA
Source organism: Fulmarus glacialis (assembly GCF_000690835.1). Classification (NCBI taxonomy): domain Eukaryota; kingdom Metazoa; phylum Chordata; class Aves; order Procellariiformes; family Procellariidae; genus Fulmarus; species Fulmarus glacialis. Next base: position 14,224 of record NW_009229938.1, read on the forward strand.
AAAGCATTGCCTTTCCTATTTCCACTGATGGTGGGATATTGCATTTCAAAAAATCTTGTTGAAGTTAAAAGGCTCAATTTGACAAATATTACCTCAGTTAAAAGCCATTTGACCAGTAGTATCTCAGTTTTGTCTCTCTGTCCTGAGTGGTCCCTAGCCATTTCATAAAAGACTGGTATAAAAGGGAAGCTGTTGTGTAACTTCAGACATCACGAGAGACAGTAACTGTTACTTAGGACTTAAACAGCACTTTTACAGATCCAAAAAACATTTCAAATCTATGAGGTAAGATTTTTAAATTTCCTGTATTCCACCTAGACAGCCAGCCTTACCTCTTTCCAGCATTAGGAGACATTTATCAGCACGCTAAAACCAAAATGAAAGCAGCAGGTCCAAGATCCTGCTTTTGCATTGCTTTCTCCTGACAAACCCAAGATCTGACGTTGTGGTCATGGGTAAGTCTTTCTAATTCCCATTGGATGCTGTAATGTTTGTGTAAAAGAAGCTGACAGTATCCAAATGGAGATAGAAAAGGCTTCCAAGAACACAGACAACAGATTTTCCTGCCTCCTCTCCCTCCCACCCCTATCTTCATGGCATATGAGTGTTTTCTTTGGGATTATTTTAGGCACCGTAGCTGTCTATTACATTTTGGAATGTATGGAACCACAAAACACACTGCTAATTAGAAGGAAGGCATTTGCTTATCCCTTTGACTTTGTTTATGTAAAAGACTGCACAGCAATGGGTTTGTGAGCAACTGACTTTCCATTCATGTACTGTATGGTTTTAGATGAGAGAAATACGGGATTAAATTAGGAGGGGGCTTTAAATAATGCTGTTGCATTACAAATAAAACTGACTGGCTGATTTACTTTTCACTATCCTAGATACACTGTTTGACACATCTCACAGTTTAAATAGTAAGAAACAAAAGCAGTAGCCAATTTTTGTTTCACACTGTGATACAACATGACATTAAGACAAAAAAAAAAAGCCATGGATTATATACAGAGAAGAGCTGCCCTTGCAGTGACAAGGAGCTTATTTTAAACAAAAAACAATGTCCTTTTAAGAAGTCACAGCTATTAGAGCATCAAAATTATAGTTTATCAGTGCACATAGGGGTTTGGGGAGGGACTCTTGGCAAATGCCAGGTATACCAGTATTTGCCTGCTAGCAGAAAGAGGTTATTTTAGCACACAGAGTCCAGAAATATCAGCTCAAGGTGCAGCATTCACACTTCCCACCCTGTCATCTCTCCATTTCCCTGTCTCCAAAATGACATTGCCTTCCTTCACCTCCTTCCCTCGGCAGCAAAAAGAAATAACAACTGACAGTCTTCTCAGAAATCTCTCAAATGCAAAGGAGGAGGAGAAAGGAGACTGACACCAAAAATGCACTAGTAGGGGAAAGAGAAGCAACAGCTATGCCACAAAAACATCCCCAGGCAAGAGACAGAAGCCAGAGACTGGGGTCATTAAAACTTGTCCAGACAAAGCATGTTTCTGTACTAGAAGCAGCTGGACTAGATGATGTAGCCAATCTTTTTACTTTTTTAATTTCTCTCTGCATAGGAACTTACTTATCACCACACTACTAGAACACAGCACACGTCAGATAACAGCAATAGTAATATTTATGTGCTAAGTTTCATTAAGTCGGTTTGCAGCAATGTTATTTTTATTTAACTCTTTTCACCATTGGGTCGCCCTCCCCAGCGCAGCCAGCCTGGCGTAAGGAACTCACGGCTAGTTGAAAATAAACCGAGCACTGTGGGATGCCAGGGCATGACGCTGCTAAAACACATCCTGAGCATCGCTTCAATTGTATGCGGCACAACAGAAAGGTTAACAAAGACCCTTTTTGGTACACCATCATCTGAATGTGTAATTATCCAAATGCTTTCAAGTGAATGTTAAAACAAAACTGTAAGTTCCTTGAATTCTTCAGTATAAGCAATCTTGGGAAACAATTTTACTGTTAAGCTCACAACAGAATTCAGGTTTTGGAAAGATTTCATGTTAACAGAATTTCTTACAGAACAATATTAATGCAAATATCTTAGGCAATGTGGTCTGAGCCAGAAGCTGGGTGTTTTGGTGTTTTGGGTTCCCCCCCCCCCCCCCAGATTTTCCCAATTCACTATTGACAAATCCATGTCAGCAATGCTAATACGGCTTTCTGATTCTGATTAATTACTTACTTTGACTACAGTAATACTCAGGAAAAGGAGAATGAAACTGATAGATTTGGAGGGCTCAGTTAATATTATTTTAACCTTTACCCTCCCTGTCTTCCACAGCTTTTTTAAATAAACACAAAGAATGTCAAACTAAAATGCATAATTTCATTCCTTAGCCTAAAATTCCTATGCCACTGAGGCTTTTCCAAAGACTTAAATACCTGAAATCAACTGCTCTTTCTTCTGCTCTTGAAAATCAACAATAAATCTAATTCTTTTTACTCAATTATGAAAAGTGCTATGGGGATGTCCCAGTACCAAAACAGAAAGAGAACAAATGAGAAACAGAAAGAGAACAAATGATGTGACAGAAAATGAACATAAGTTTTCCTGTTGATCTCAAAGAAAGAATCTGATCACACGTGGCAGGACAACAGACGGAGGACTGACACACACACACACACACTCCCGGGGGTAGATGATTTCAGATGCCTAGTAACAATCTGACCAAGTTCAGACTTTTTTTTCCCCCTCCACAGTAACTTAATTTGATTTTTGAATGCCAAAACATATTTAAAAGATGTACTTTCTTTAGGAATGGCAGAAATACAGCAAGAGATCAACAGCACCAAAGAAGCTATTAACACAGTCACATATATGTGATTTGTTACACACAAACAGGTCCCTGGGAAATTAACCAAGGTGCTAAATCACCCCATCAGTTCTACTTGCCTCCAAAATTTTCCTTTACAACTTTCTGACATAAGTAATTACCTAACCAGACATATTTTTAAGCTCCTGCCAAAAAGCTCCATTTCTCTAATCTCTCAGAAAAAAGCCCGTGTCCATCTAACATGCCAAAATACAATTCTTCTGGGTCAGCGCCAGTACCAGGAATTAGCGACTGCTCTTCTCACAGAAAAGCCTGGTACCCTTTCTTCACATCAATGGATCGTGGTGCCTGTTTGGTACTGCCCTCTCCAGCGCTGGCTGCTGAAGCTCAGTTAGGATTCAGGGGATAGTCTGGATGTTTGCTGCAACGAGTCACTCGCTTGTTTTCAACGGAGACTCCAGAGTTCTGGCAGAAACTGCCAAGCTTTCCTCAAAATCTCCGGCACTGTTCAAAGGACAGCCCGGTACACAAGACAGCATTGTTTTTGGAAACAAAGAATTAAAACACAACAGCATTTTCATGTAACTAATAAGCCCACAGGTCACCCTCCTGGTTTTCAGCACTTGTTTCTCAATCTTGCTCCCAACTTGGTCTCAGCTCCTAAGCACTCACTTGCTTTTGTGCAATCCACCGCACTGTATGCAGAAGTTCAACTGCTTCTGCACCTTTTGCTCTGGTTCCCAGGACCTCTACCCTGCACGCAATATCTGTTTGGCCACTTTCAGCTAGACTGAAGAGCCATGCCATGAACTGGCTGCTGTGTGGTATTCGGACACCCTGGGAGAGCCAACTGCATTTGCAAACCTCACTATCAGCTCACGCATTCTTCTTCCTACTGTGGCTTTCACGGGGCTCAACGTGGCCCTTCTCAGGGTACAACCGCAGGTTCTTCCCATTTTTCAGCAATAAACTTTCACTACTGGTGACTCAAAAATCGATGTTCTGTTCAGTTTGTTACGCCAGTTCCCAATGTGCTATGTCAGTAATACAGCATTAAGCAGAATTAAGCAAACTTTTGTCGCGTCTCTATCATCAGACTTCTGGAGCCTTGATCATTTTGACTTGGCTACCCACAAAGCACAAGCTCTGCAGTAGCCAGTCTAATAACAGGATTAAAGGCTTTAATATAATATTGTTTTAAATACCCACATTAAGAGCCTAATTTTTCAAGGGATGTGAAGTAGAAATCAATTTGACAAATGCCACTTTGTGTACCATGACACATAATATTAAGAGAGGGACAGACACACCAGTGGAGGTCAGAGCACAGCAATAGCTAAATATGACCAACGGCATCCTGGCTTGTATCAGAAATGGTGTGGCCAGCGGAACTAGGGAAGTGATCGTGCCTCTGTACTTGGCACTGGTGAGGCCGCACCTCGAATAGCGTGTTCAGTTTTGGGCCCCTCACTACAAGAAGGACATTGAGGTGCTGGAGCGTGTCAAGAGAAGGGCAACGAAGCTGGTGAAGGGTCTAGAGAACAAGTCTTATGAGGAGTGGCTGAGGGAACTGGGGTTGTTTAGTCTGGAGAAAAGCAGGCTGAGGGGAGACCTTATCGCTCTCTACAACTACCTGAAAGAAGGATGTAGTGAGGTGGGGGTCAGTCTCTTCTCCCAAGTAACAAGCTCCCAAGGACGAGAGGAAACAGCCTCAAGACGCACCAGGGGACGTTTACATTGGATATTAGGAAAAATTTCTTCACCGAAAGGGTTGTCAAGCATTGGAACAGGCTGCCCAGGGAAGTGGTTGAGTCACCATCCCTGGGGGGATTTAGAAGATGTGTAGATGTGGTGCTTAGGGACATGGTTTAGTGGTGGACTTGGCAGTGCTAGGTTGGACTTGATGATCTTAAAGGTCCTTTCCAATCTAAATGATTCTATGATTCTGCCACTCACCAACCAGTGACAATTGTTTGAGTCTTGGTACAGCTGAATCTACTGGTGTTCCTACTTTGTTGCAGTAAAGCTGATATGATCCCTCCATTATGCAAGAAAATTATTTAGGATTTCCTGGAGAACAGTGGAACCTGCAAAAATTAGCTGCTTTATTAGTAGAACAGAAGATGATAAACAACTATACATCGCTGTACTCCACTATCTGCTCTTTCCTGGGATCCTCTGAAGCAGCTCCCCCCCATCCAAATAGCGACAGCTATACAGTATTTTTTTTAAGTAATGTAGAGTCTGATGGATGATTTAAAAAGAAAGACTGCTTAAAATAACAAAAACGAACAGAAAGCTGATCTCAGTCTGTAGAAGATGAGAAACTCTGTGTGTGTGTGAAAATCTGAGACATATTCCCTGTTTTACTGAGCATATAGCCTAGACCCAGATAAATGTTGATAAATATGCAGAACACCACATTCAGCATGGCTTATGTCTGTTTGATAAAGAAAAAAAATAAAATGAGATTCCTTGAATAGCTAGATTTTAAGGAGGGATTTAAAGGTTGATAACTGTCTGGCAAAAGAAAGCAGGGAAGTTTTCATAGCAACGGGGACAAAAAAAGAATAAAATATGAAGAAAAGGACAATAAAGGCAGATGAAAGGAAGAGTATGAACAGAATAGGAAAAACAGGAAGAACGAACATCAGAGTGAATTATTAGAAACAGGCAAAAAGATAAAAAGGAGGAATTTAGAAAAACTGAAGTTTAAAGTAGAAAAATGAAGAAAGCGTCATCAGGCATTAGTAGTACATGATACACCTTCACAATATTTGTGGACTACATCTACATTTATGGACAAATTTTAAATGAAAACTGAAACCTGTTAGCAATGTATTTAGAAGTTACTGCTTTTAACATAAAGTGGAAAGTAGTTTATTTCTAGGCTTTTTTCCTCATTTGGATGCAGAGCATGCACATAGACATTAGCCGATTATTCTGGGGACAGGAAGAGACACACTGCAAACGTAACACAGTTCACGGCACTCCTTTAAAAACACACATTAATTTTGTCAAAGTAAACAAAAACTCCTTGGGGCAGAAGCAACTGTATTTTTAATCTGCACAAAACATACTCTTTTGTCCTTCCAGAGAGGTTTAGTTTCTTTCCGTGCAAGTTTCCATCTATGTTTTAAGTGCTTATATCAAAATGATGCTTAAATCTGAACCACAGACATGACAGCTTTCAAAGTAGCGTATACTTCCAATGGCACCTGAATTTTTGCACAGCACTTTGGTCAGGATTCACAGAACTTCACAAGATCAGAAACACTATTTGTAAGCCCTGTCTGATCCCGAGAGCATTGCAGAAAGAGTCCCTCCAAATATCCAAGAACTACCATGGCCTACTGCATTACTCTGCTTTCAGTGGCTACGGCTTTGTAGCTCCTTGAAGCACAATAACCACAAACAACTATGGCATCCTTAGAACAAGGAAAAAGTAATGGTTCCTGCCATGAAAAAATCTACACCCTCACTTGGAGAAACAGAAGCTGGCAGCAAAACAGCGACACAATCACACAGTAATTTCACTTAGTCCTAGAAAAATTCTGTTTCTCCATTTATAAAATAAAGAGATGCTTCGTCTGTTTTATCTTGTTCACTGGCTCCTTTGTGAACCCTTTTGCTAAAACACTTGTATTCAAATAAAAAAAAGCAAATGTCGCCACAGATTCTGAAAGAGGATACTGCTGTGAAAGCAACTGCAGCATAAACATCAGATTTCGAGCAAGTTAGAGAGACTGCCTGAGTATTTCCTGCTATAGGCTTAAAAAAGACAGTTTTGCCTTAAAAACACCACTTCCATTGTAGAAAGGAAGATTACTATATGCTCTGACATAAGTAATCGATGAACCCACATCAGCAGAATGCCCTGAAGTTTAGTAATACACAACACAGGGAAAGAAATCACTCAAATGCGGTGTGCTGAAGATCAGGGCTTATACTGACATCGCATGCCATAGCTACTTTCTGCTCCTTGGGAAACACCACAAACAAGCTGTAATCCAAGAAGAAGGAAGCCCCAAGAACAAGTATTAAGAACATGTGTTAATCAAAGGACTAAACATATAGCAAGCTTTTCATTTCTTTGACTTTCATATATGATTTCCATATAGTAAAATATGTACTAAGCTCTCCACAGATGATGCAAATGTCTTACCCCAGCTCGGGGCAGCTGCTGTTCTGAGAAACAAACCAAAATAAGCTGATCATTTGAATTCCCTTAAAACTCGTAATATTCGGCCAAATAAAGCAAAGTAGAGCTTACTATACAGTTTAACAAGCCATGCCTAACATCTTTGTGCACTTAAAAACTATAATTTAATTAACTTTACCTGTAAACTTGAGGGGAGCTTGAGGGAGAAGAAAAAAAAAAAAAATACAAACTCATTTTCTCCTCAATTCTGAAAATAGTTCAGGGTCCAAATCCCTATACAAGAAGTAATAAAAATAGTTTGGTTTCTGGTAGCAGTAACAAAAACAAGGGCAAAATTAATTCTTACACTTTTATGGCAAACAATCTAAAGCAGATGTTCGAGAATAAAAGCGAGATGTCAAAGTAGTTAATAAGAGCTTTTCAAAACCAAACACAACAAGACAACTTGCAGCTTTATGTGCTTATATAAAACTCTAAATCATCTCAGTCGGCTTCCACCCTTAGCCCTTCTCTATTCTATAAAGCTTCACAATTACCAGAAATGTTATATTCAAGTCTAAACCACCACAGAACGGTGTCTTCTGAACGAACGCACATGCAAGTGAGCTTTGCTCATCAGAGATCAGCTGCTGAATCAGGGCCCTCGTGAACAGAAATGCATTTCCATGGTTTGAATATCCAGGATCTCTGGAATAAAGTCCCTGTCTTTAAGAGACAGAACATATTTTAAAGGTATCTAAAAAAAGTTCAGACTGTATTTACACTTCCGCTAGAATACTGCAGTTTTGAGACAGAGATCAAACTTCACATTGTAAGGTCAAAACCAACATAAGCATTCCTTAGAATCAGACTTCAAATAGATATTTGAAGTTATACACACTTTCTTGTTTGCAAGTTCAAAGAATTGCTGATCATAAAGCAAACTTGAAGATATTAAATCTTCTAAGTACAAATTTCGCAAAAGACGATGTGTGCATGCAGGAGAATTGAGTCCTTCCATGTTTAATATGGCAAAAAGTTTGTATACGGTAACCATAAGCACATCCTTTTCAAATGAAACTAGCTTTTATTGTGAACACGAAAGACACTGTGTTAACTTAAAACACTGATCACTTAGATGTGCTTTCCAAAAGGCCTTAAGCCGGATTATATTGATTTAAATAAAGTAAATTAGGCAAGTTTTTGCACTCAAGCTTCCCATACAAGTAAGATTTGCCAAGCCTTTTGAGTCTAATCAGTGGTACAATCATACAGGTATACAAGTGACTGACTAAGCGCACACACACACACTTCTAGACTCACCAGCAAGAGCTGATTTTTGGCTGACCACAAAGAATCGCCTCCTAAGCCAGTCAGCCCAAGTCTCCATCTACCTGGAAGCCATGCATCCAGCAACACTGAGCTACTGTGCATCTGCATCGTCGTTCCACTTCATTACATGAAACACAAACCCGTCGCTACAGGCATTGGGGTAACTGATACCGTATCACTGAAGTCAATGGGAGCAAATCTGGAACTCTAGAGTACACACGAATAATAATAGGTTTTTGTGTTTCCTTTCCAACGTGCTGATGGTTTGGAGGGGTGTCATCCCCCCCTTCTTTGCTGGACTATAATCACATTCATTTCGTCGTGCCAAGGCAAGCTGTTCAAGAAGCTTTCACAGCACGTTTGGCTTAATAATCCACGGTGGGGTTTTTGGGTTTTGTTTTGAACTGTCCAGGATTTGACAAGAAAAAGAAAGTGAAGGTAAGATGTATTAACTCTCAGGAAAATTATATTTTCAGCAAAAGATGACAAGGCCATACCTAAAAGCTTTAACAAACAACCAAACCCTTTAAATAACCAGCAGCCTAAATAACTTTGCCCTACAAAAAAGCTTTTATCAACTGGTAATATAGTGAGAAAAACATGTTTTCTCCTTTGGTTTCACATTAATCTTGGGTCACAGTTAAAACATGACACTGCATCAACTGTTCACTCCCCTGTCTCCTTTTCACAGCCGTTGCTGTGTCAGCTGAAACATTCATTGCTAGGACTGAGCATTGATAGCCGGCGTGTCTAAGAGACCTACACGGAAAAAAGCCTGCCAGAGCCTAAAAGCAGCTCACCTTATGAAATCACCTACCCCAGCAGCTATGCCGGTCCGCTCCAGAGCATTAGCAAAAATAGGGAGTTGCAGTGACTGTTTGCTGCTATCAAGTCAAGGAAATTCAGACTTTGTTTAATCTTTCATATCTTAGATTTAGACCAATACTAAAAGGCAACCCTCAAGTGCTACAAAGAGCACTCTGTAATTCATACAACTAGTTGAGTCACAGCAAACCAGCAGCCCAGCCAGGATAATGCATCGCTGAATGTACCTACATTTGTTTCTGTCAAGGGCTAAAGTTTGCTTTTAATTATTCATAATGCTTTGTAATATACTTGGATGCATATATATTGTACATACACACAGCAGATTCAGTTTTAAAAAAATAACCAAGTCTCATTAATTAGAGAGCTGACTGCTGTGCTCAAATACTGTGTTTTTAAATGAGATGCTTTTTGTGTGCATGAGTTTTTCTGTTATGTATGTATACACACAGACACACACACACAAATAATCAAAGGCATGAGTTAAATGGTTTTTAACAAATACTATCATTGAACATTTTGCAAGACCCTGTAATGCCCCAGTCCCATGCAGATTTACACACAGAATTCATTTAAAGGCACGTCAAGATAACAAATCTATTTGCTATCAAGAAGTTTTATCATACACTTACTTGGGGCTTAGACCCAGATTCAGCAACACTGATTCAGCTTAGAAAACTACACATGATTCAGCTTTAATCACACAAAGAGCCTCGCAAAGTCAAAGTGGCAGTCGCATACCGATTACTTTGTCTGGATTGTGGCCTACAAGTCCAGTCCAACAAAGCCAAGCAAGCCTAAACCTGATTGCGTAAACTGAGCCCATCCGCTTCCCTGCAATTACCTATGGCAATAAACACAACGGTCTAGGAAGCAGAGGCTTGCAGAAACAGGCCTCCAGAGAAACAACCAGCACCCTGATGACTCCAGTCTCTGCTCCTTGTCCTTCCATAGACTGTTCCAACAGCTCAGAAGTCGAGCAGCTCACAGCCAGGTATTAGACACCAGCATCTCCTATTGCCTGGTCCACAGATCTGCCACGATACATCGATGGGCCCTAGGGACTGAAATGCAACGAGGACAAAGTAACAGAGCTGAGAGTTAAGCCAAGAGGAGTACATACTTGCTTAATTTTAAAGCACGTGCTTAAGGGTTTTCTGGGTCAAAGCCAGGATGATCCATATCTTATGATATAAAGCACCTCTGCCAGTTTTAGATCAAAAATTTTATATGATTATTTCAGTGATGTCATTAACTAATCCACAAGGGCAGACTTTTGCTCAATACTCAGGATACATATAGTAAGATTAATTTTACCAGGCTAGTTAAGTTGCATGGGCCATTTTTGAAGCAAAGACCCACTGGTATTAGTGTGAGTTTTCTTACTGATTTAAATGGATACTTGACCATGCCTCTCTAATTGAAGGTGGGCATCAAGAGACTAATACAATAATATTAAGAGAGATTTTAACAAATATATAGGGCTTCTGAGTAACCTCTCAAGAGTAGTTATTTATTACATAAATCATCTTAATTTTATTATCTGGGCCCCAATCCCATGGCCTACACAAATTGACGAAAATAGTCCCACTAGGGACTATGTGTAATGGGATCTATTACTCATACCAAATAGATCAAGCATCCTTAGAAAGCTAATTTACAGAGAAAGTTTCCAAATTTCTCTAATCGTGTATTTAAAACCTTAAGAGGAAGACAGTAAGCAATTATAAATCATGCAAACACACATACTGAGTAATCCATGTAATTTTAAAAAGTAGACTAGAATTCTACGAAATGGCTTACTGCAATAGCCATTGAATTAATCATATTTACTTCAGTGTCTTTTTTGAATAATTCCTAACTCAGCATTCGACAGTACACTTGACATTTGTCTTCCTAGTTAAAAAAATTGCAAAATGCACTGCAGACAAACCACAATCCTCTGTAAACTGATGTTCAGGGGCGTCACTGTTTATTGATAGGGTGCACCTAATCACATGAGAACAATAAAAGAAAACTTGCTTTCTTTCCAAATGCACATCAGAGTTCTTTAATCTGTGCATAAATAGAAAACTGGTGGTTTGATGCAATCAGCACGGTGCCATTTAAAGCACAACACATCACAGCACTCAAGTCTTTTTGGAAATACCTCTGCTGCTCAGCAGCACTAGCTTTCCACCAGTTGCTGCTCCACATGCTATTGCCAATCAGCTGCATTTGCTGTAGCGCATTCCAAAGTTTACTAATTAATCTCTGCACTAAACCCCACTGATGGCCGGTTGCCATTTGAAATGATCATCATCTTTTATTTAAAGACATAGTGACCCTATGGTCAAACTCAAACCTTATTTGTAAAAAAAAAAAAAGGTGTGCCAAATTTCAGGTAATTAAATCCACTTCAATATCAATGAGGGGTTTTTTAAACTGGATAGCGAGGCAATCGTTAATGTTTTGAGAGTGTTTATATTAGACATACTAAGTTATTTCAATGTTAATTGTCAGGAATCGAGCAAGCTCTTGCATTTTGACCTAGGAGCTACATTCAGCAGAGAGTACGAGATGCAAACTTCTGGAAAAGAGACCATTCATTTCTTGCAAAACAGCATGCATGCTTTGAACTCATGTGTTTTAACGATTCTAGCTTATTGCTACATTTCATATGAGGTTTTAAATATTGATTTCACCCAGTCCAACCTCTCACACCATTGTTACAGGCTGCTCTCATTCAGTGGTGCATACTGGCTCCGTGACCTTCATGATGACCTCTACAAAAGCAGTTGTGCATTTTACTGTGGTGTAAATCCTCACAGACAAGTCGAACCTGTTCTTTTTGGCATCCAGCCCTTCAGATGAATACTCTGTGGAGATTTATTATGAAAGGGGAATGAAGGGGCATTATTGCACAACATTCATCCCTCCCATACGGCTAAGTTCCATCTTTTACAACTTCTGAAGACTTTTAAATAAACAGATGATCTTAATTACACAAATTGTTCTTGCTTCTCACCAATTTTCTGTAATTAAAATTCACTGTTATTTACAAAAAGGTAGACATGCCCAGAAAAGAGCATGTGTGCTAAGGTGTTTTATGTTATTATTAATAAGTAATATTCATACTTCCTGTTACTATACACGAGGGATTAGCCTTTCCTAGCACGCCATTCACTTACAACACTGAAGTATTATTCCACATTGTAGCAACACACACTGCCCTAAAAGGGTCCATTAATTATTTTTGTAATGCCATTAAGTTGCTACAGGATATTAGACTGTCTCCATAAGAAATACACTCCTATGGTAAAATGATGAATGACGAAGTCTGCAGATTTTTAATTAGATTTCAGAACAGTAAGAAAGTATTTACAAAGTTATTTTCTGTGGCCTTAGCTTAATACTTTGTGTGCCCTTATGCAAATAATTAAAAAAAAATTTCAAGATTAATTGAATCAAAAAATATAAAAGCATAAAAGAATTGTGAAAGGGGCAGATTTTATAAATTCAATTAATCTGCCAAAGCGGTCAGAGTAGTAACCCCATCATTCACATTATCCACATTCCTTCGGGTTTTCTAATTGATCCTTCAGCAAAACGTGCCCTGCTAGGGAAGGTGAGGAAACCAAAATAAAAAACACTCAAACAAAGTTGCATTGATACTCCAGTCCAAAAATCATGTTCAAACTGGCTTTATCTGATAGTCGCTTGGTATTAACCGGAAACGAAGTATTTTGATTGAAGCAGATATTCCCTGATCTAAATCTCTGAATTCCCCTAAAAACCTCCCTTCCCCCAACGTCAGCTGTCACGGACAATTGACAATGCACACACACATACCTCCAACTGCAAAAATAAAAAACTGCTGTGTGTGTCTCTCCCTGTCACCCACAGGCGATGTCAGGTATGGGTTCTCTCTCCCCTTCCTAAAGGTCTCAGCTGGCCATTCCTTAGCTTTCCTGCTCCTCCTTTTCTGCCAGCAAAATCAAAGACAACAGAATGCACAATAGCAAAAATTTCCTCATACAAAAATATAAGAAAATACACTCTCCTCCCACCTTTCCCAGGTCCATACTGCACTTTCACAGCTCCAGAGCTGCAGACAGAGGTTTCCCCAAACAGAATACGCAGCAGTGGTTTTTACCGTCTAAATTCACTTCCCACCTGTAGATCCTCCTTTGCTACCTCCAGCACAGCCCAGTCCTTCATGTCTAAGCCTGATGCTACCAGTGAGATGGAGCAGAGATGGGCTGAAGATAACAGAAGGTAAACCAGCATGGTCATGTAGTGTTGTGTTTAACAAAGATAAAGTATCCTGAGTTCACGTTTTGAAAAGCTGCAGTTGCTGTGTACTTTGCCTCTTCATAAATAAAAATAAACTAAATAAAAACTAATTAAAAGTGCAGCCACATTTATACTTTGTTCTTCATGACAAACAAATGATACCACCACTATTTTATTCAGGGTCCTTTTTTTTAAAAAAAAATCCAAAGGTTTTCAATTAGGAGCTAAAACAGACTTAATGCCAAAGTTATACCTCAGCCCCTCAACTACAGCTGGAGTTTAAAAGCAACCTACAGTTAAATGGGTACAGCACTCTTCAAGAGTATTTCTGTTACCTTAAAAGTGACATATCTGTTTAATTTTGTATTTCAAATTCACTTAACTAACCAGACACAAAACAGGTTAAAAATTAGCATAAAGCAGGTGCTATACACAACACTATCAATGAAACTAAACTGATACAATATTAAGCTTTAGTATAAACTGCACCTTACGGGTTTGGGGTTTTTTTTACCCCTTATTCCAAACAGATTTTAGAATTGCCTGATTTGAGATAAATTCTTGGCCTAATCCTCTCTAGGCTTCGGATCCTACGTAAATTAAAATGGGAATTTAAGCTCAAGGCGTCATCCCACAAAGAGGCAGATTAAGGTGAGTAAGTGAAAACTGAATGGGTGAAGACAAAGGAAGCATGAAGTTCCCATTGCAATCCCCTCTAAATCCTCCCATCAGCTCTCAAGCCAAGCCTTCTCCCCCC
>NW_009229938.1:28362-36955 GCF_000690835.1 Fulmarus glacialis
CCACCCCAGCAATGAAAGAAAACCCTAATCATGTTTTACTGGGAACAACCACAAAGGGGAATCCTTGCTGTGCAGGCATGGCCAAGATAGTGCCAAAAGACCTTGAGCACCAGGATCTAGATGTCAAAGATCTTTGCCAAGATCTCTTCTCTCAAGCAGATAACACTGAAGCCCTCCAACTCCATCCGTATCAGAGTTTGTGTGTGGCTGGTGGAAAATCCGACAATAAAACTCCACAGGTTATTCCTTTTATGAACTTGCAGTCATGATCTGGCTCAAATCCAGATCAAAGTGGAAAAAAATGCTGCTACTCCCAGTGTCACTACCGTCACGCTCTTACAGAAACTGCCACCTTTTTGGAAAGGCAGTAAATTCTTCAAATAATTACTAATCGATTGTTCAAACTTTGCTTGTCTGGACTTAAAGGGCATATCGCAGGGCAGCATTACAAGCTGGACATCTTTATATACATTCTTGGATGTATGTGGCTTGCGTTTTTATGCTAGCCATGTACACATGCCCACAGGTACACAAACATAGGCAGCCCTAAGCCCCGGTGCCAAAGACTGCCTAAGGATGGCGAGGATCAGATCAGCCTACATCCATCCCTTTTAGATCTGTCAGCACGTCTACACAGCACAGACCAGCAGCTCTTGTTTACTTGAGCACTGCCTCTGACAGTCTTAGAGGATCACATTTCTGTGATTCTCTTTTATGCTTTGGAGAAGAGAGCAGCACTGTATTTATTTATGCCTCTCTTTCAAGAGATGAAACAGGAGAATGGACCTCAGACCTAAAAATATATGCTGCTCTCCTCTTGTGCACAGCCCTCAGAGTTTTAAATTGTTCCTCCCTCCAACCTACTTACCTTTCCACTGTCTTCCAATTCCACACGTACCACCTTTAAGCGTACCGTCTGTCTCCTGCAGGATCTACCTCACCGTCCCAGAATAATACAAGAATCATTATTCTTACACAAACCCATCACTTCATCTTCTACTAATCATTGCAAATGTTGCAAGTTCCAGTTTCCTGGCCCCCATTCAGCTAATTTAGATAGATGGTTCCACATGTGCTCTCTGTCCCTCCATTTCCTGCCCATACCACTACACACATTTGTCTAAGTGAGTCAAAGCAGGTTTCTTTGTAGTCATAATATTCTTACATACTTTATATTTTTTTAAAAAGAGACTGCATAAAATACAACCTATTACCATGCTATTATCCGCTTTCCAAGAGGCAGAGGATTTTACTGCTCTGCCACACATTCTGCTGAACTATAATACATGTCACACCTGAGCCTCGCACTTCCCTAAAATACAAGAGTTACCTGTGTGGCAACTATGTTCAGGTAAAGCAGAACAATAAACTAAAATAGTCAATTCTCCACTTTGATGTACTCCATTACCCAGGTTTTTCTTCTTTAAAAAAAAAAAATTAAGAGGAATAAAGATAAGCCAAACTTTCAGAGACCAAGGCACTTCTTCATGAGCATAATTTCTCTTTCATTAGTAGCCAATGCTGTCAATATTCCTTTCCAGCGACACCTTGACTGACACACTGAGTCCAGACTAGGTATATATGGGGAAATTTACCTTTTGATTTACCTTTTGATGTCCGACGCTGATTGCCTAAAACAATATTCCTTTCCCCCACCCTCTGCACCTGAACAAACATTCTTGAGGAAAATTACTTTTGAAGTCTCCTTGGTACAGAACATTGTCTCTTTGATCCAAAACATCTTTTGCTGCAAGTACCCTAGCACAATGCGAGTGCATCTTGGGTGAGTACTGACTATTGAAAACTAAGGCCCCCAGCAGCTCCTTTGAGATACATCTTTATTTTTAAATGTATTTTTAAATGTATTTTTAATTTACAAATGTGTTCTTTTAAAGCTCAAAATTCGAGTCCTCTAAGACCCCGTAGCAAACATTCATTTATCTGCTGTGTTCACTTAGGCACGAGTTAAGGTGTGGAAAGGTGGTACACACACAGACACACAGCATGGCCTCAATTAACACGCTGAAGATTTTTCTCCTTGTAGGGAATTAAAGTATTAGTAAGGCTGGTGTACCTTGTAACAGAGATTAATGCAAAACAGAAGATGCTGTGGGAAACACAAGTCCTGCATGTACACCCCTGCCTACAGCCAGAACCCATGTTAACACATTGCGGGGTGTTACGTTTGAAACCACCCAAGTCTGCACACACCATCCCCTGCTGCCCGCGGAGACCAGACTTCTCACACTGGAACTGATCCAGACAGATGAGTACCAGAACCCCCAATTCCCCAAATCTTTCTGTCCCAGAGCTCTCCTATAATTCCCAATCCCATGCAGGAGCCTCTTAGCCCTTCTTCCTAGAAACTCACCTCTCCCACTCATTCCCACCTTTCTGCCAAACTCTGCCCCAACTCTCCCCCCTCAGAGCGCTGGCCCCACGTCCCCCCATGTTCTCTCCAAAGCACCTCACATCCAAGTCCCCACCTCCTCCCCCATCCGTCTCACCTGCTGCCCTATGCTTCCCCATCCCTACAACCCCACGCCCCACCATGACACCACCGCTGCTGCTGCCAGCACTTGATACTGACTTCCCTGCCACGCTTCTTTCAGCGATTACCTTCCACTACGGCCACCCCTCTTGTCCTCCTCTTGGCTCCCCTCACATGACTTTTTAAGTCTGGCAAGAATTTCAGAGAAGCCAGATGTAGGCTGTACTTACCCAAAATTTGTCTGAAGAAGGTCCTGAGAAGAGGCAAGGAAGAAAATATAGGCATATTGGAAATCTTTTAACTGTGCTACTCCACAACATTGGCAAATAGACTATAGTTCATTGAGAAATGGAATAACCAGGAATAAAGCTAGTCTGTGAGGTAAGTCTGCACACACGTGCCTAACAGGCAAGTCTCTCAAAACCAAACAGACACGACCCAACTGACCGCTGACTCGGAGGAATCTATGAAGCCATTAGCCCAGCTCTGCCATTCCAGGAAAACAATAGAGAAGATGAAGGAATGACACTAGACTACTTTGATCAGCAGCAACAGAAGAAAGGATTAGAAGAAAACACGTTGTGTTCTCACAAATGCAGACAAGTGCTAAGAAAAAGGGATCATGGCAGAAAGATCACACATTCTTCCATGCACATACACAAATTTACTACTTTAGCTTGCCTAAATGGCTTCAAATCCTTCATTGCTCTTACTACAATTCTTTACATGTTCTTACTGCTCTCTTTAGAAGAGTTTTCCTCTCTAAAGAGTCCTCCTCTCAGCTGATGAATGTCATTTCACATCTAGTCTGTAGAGTGGAGACAGTCTATCAACCATTTGCAGATGAAATCAATGCTTTTATTGTCAAGTAACAATTAAGGCATCTGAACTATTTTTAAAAGATCTAAATTCTAAAATATTTAGTTCTGTGAAGTCCTCTTTACACAGTCATCTTCAAGTACATGAAAAGTTCCTACAAAGAGGCAGAGAACAACCTGCTTTTGGCATCTACCCAGACAGAAAATGAACTTGCATCGGGTCAAGGAAATGCGCAGTTACAAAGTTTCCCCTAAAATGTAAAAGCAAGGGCAGCAAGTGCTACCAGAGGCTGCCTGGGAGACTGCAGAATCTCCATCTCCGGAGGTATTTAGGAACGGGTTAGACAGGTACCTGTCATGAAGTACCCCCGACTCTGCCTCACAGCGGGGGGGAAGGAGCCCATGACCTCTCGAGGCCCCCGCCCAGCACTATGATTGTACAATTCCACAAATACCCACTGCAATTTTGGCACCAAAGCTTCTCATTTTATTCATTTTTCTTCCCCGACTTAAAATTCCACCCTTACAGAGGAACTTTGTCCGCTCTCATTTTTTTGTATCATCTCTATCAAGACATAATGAGACCGCTTATACTCATACTTTTAGACAAGCTATTTATTTCTGTTTCACCCTAGCACTACTTTCTGGTACGTTTACTTTTAAACAGTGCATCAAGCAGCACTATTTAACAACTTTTTGCATTAAAAATGTGGTTCAATAACTTTGCACTGCTCATTTAGCACAAACTCTAATATTTAATATTTATGATGTTTGCAACTCTTGGCCAAAGCATAGCATCAAAAGAGCATATATGCACTAAATTGTATCTTTTAAAAAGATCAGCAGCACTGAAAAAAGTTATATTGGAACAATCTATAAATGTGTTTACATTATATGAATGATTTGCTGTTCCTTCACAAGGCATGTAGGAAGTCAGCACTTCTCAAATGTGTAAAGTATTTCCATGTGCTTAAAGCATGATCTTTCCAAAACAAACAATGATTGAGAAATTTTTTATTATTCTTGATTTCCCTGCCAGCTGTTTTTTTGGACTCTCCTCTCAGCCACCTTCTTTCTTTCAGTCAGATCTCTCCTTATTGCTCACAGTAACACCTACTCAAGCAATAGCATATTCAAAGCTATAAGACTCAGAAATAGGAAGATCTCTGGCTGATTTAAACAGCATTTTCCTTAGATCACTTTACAGTGTGTCTTTGTGCTATCGTAGCTAGTGGCAGGTCTGGCTGTTACTTAGGATGGAATTTGGGCATCCTACATTAGGACCTAAAGCCCAGTTCCTGCTGCTCTGTCCCAGTGCCTGCTGCCATACGGGCAGGGGAGCAGCCTGGCTGAACCCTTCCAGCAGCCTCCTCCCGACAAACCTCATCCTACGCAGCATCTTTTCACGGGACCAAAACAACATGCTGCATGACACACAGATGTACTTCTGAAATTTGATGGTAAAGAGTCAGGCAAGCAAGCTCTTGGGCAACTCTGTAAATCAAACAGGAGATTAAAAAACGCAAACAAATAAACCCCCCAAAAATAAAAAAAATAAAACCCCCAAAAACCCAAACCCTAAAAACAGTTACATTCCAAAAAGTGACAGCTAAAGGGTAGACCTGCTCCACTGCTGGCTACAGTCACTTTACTAACAAGTACATTTGTCTTGCTGTTCACTCCTGCACAATTAACAGTGTGGGACTATTTCATTTACTAAATTCCAGTCATTACAGCTGTGCAAACTTATGGGCCTAATTTGTATTTATACTAATATGTGTATATAAACATGCACTGCTTTAGCCATGCAAAGGAGCCTTAAAGCAAATGAACAAATATTTATTCTAACAGAGCAGTATAAGGAAGCCCAACCGTAAAACAGAATCAGGTCAAGCAGTTCTGATTACGTCTGTCCACCAAACAGTTTAATTTCAATGATCGCATCTTTCCTAAGGCATTCCAAACAGAAATCCTGCAAAGAGACACAAGGAGACGTAGAACTGCATTTTCAAAATTCAGCCTCCTTTCCTAAGGCCAGCATTGTGTAAATGAGGGGAGGAGAAATGACAAATACCGTAATTTACTTCGGTTTTTTCCCCCAAAACATTTCTTACCTACGTCAGGAAAAAAAATTCATTAAGTCAACATAACGTGCTTAATGTTTATGCACTTTGATATAATAGTAATTACTTAGTAAGGCCAGAACCCAATTAAATGTTCTGGACTTCAGTCTGTGGGCTGGAGTGCACAGGAAGCGTTCTGATGATAGATCACTTAAATAAAGTTTATCTGGCATACACTTCAAAACCAGAGTTCAAAAACTTCAAGCACAGTTCTGCATGTATGTGCTTGACTCTTAACAAAACATTTTTATTTAAATAGAGGGCTAGAGATTTAGTATGACAAATATATTTACTACTGCTAATCATTCTCCATCACGCTACTCGGAAGTTGCAGGCCTGTTGTATATGTAATCCTATGAGATTTAAGTGAGCAATATGTGGATCACAGGACTCTAGATCACTGTTAAAATCCAGCATGTTAGCCCTAAACTAAATTATATCATTCAGCATTTTTGGTGTCCCTTAGTTCATGCATTTGAATTCCATATCCATGTATTGTCAGAGATGGTGGAGATCCAGCAGTGGGAATTTCTTTCCCCTTTTTGCTTTTCAGAAACAGGTATCCTTCCCAGCAGATCAATGTAATGCTCATTGTCAAAAAAAAGATACTGTTATTGATGACAAAAATTCTAAGCTAAAGCAAACTGCAATATATATTCTTACTAGGAATCATGAGAGGGTGCTTAGCAACTGCAGAATCCCACTAGCAGAGTTGGTGTTACAGGGCTACATGCACCTGCTCTCCAAACGAGCACCTCCTGTGAATCTCCACTCCAGGGAAGCTGCTTGGCCAGCAGCACTGGTTCTCTGAGCATCTCCATCCAGAGACCTGTGGGAAAGCACTGCGACTCCCCTCTCACCGGCACATTTGGTTTTCCTCTGCAATGGGACTCTGCTTCATGGGACTGATGCCCAGCCCAGTATGTCTAAGCACTGAGCTGGGATACGCAGACACCAAGGCTGCAAGGGCAATGCAGCAGCCTCGCGTAGATTCAGCCAGACTCCTGCTGGAGGTCTAGATAATGCTCAGCGCCACTGAAAATTTTACTGTTGCATGCATGCTTTCTAAAACAAATACGTCTATTCTGAGAGCATCTATACGGCTAAACACACTACTTCCTCTTGAAAACATGCATTGTGATTTTGTTGTGATTCTAAACTATAAAGTGTTGTGAAAAGGGAGATATTCCACCCAGCTGCAAAAAAGAAATGTGCGTAGTATGAGCCAAATGAAGATTAAAAACAAAACACCACTTAAACTCAGGCTGGCATACATCTCAAAGAAATCAATTCCATCTGAAGCATTTCAGTCTGAAGACACACCAGCTGAGCTAACAGTGCAGGAAGGAATAGCCTTGGGTTTTTTATTTATTTATTTTTTAACTTTAGGCAAATACTAAAAGCACTTAAAAAACAAAAAAAACCCAAACAAACAAAAAAAAAACCACAACAAAAAACCCAACAACAACAAAAAACCAAACAAAAAAAAAAACCAAAACAAAACCCAAGAAAAACCAAACACCACACCAAAACCAACAAACAAACCAACCAAACCAGAGCAGTAAGAATTGGCAAAGCAAGGCTGGAAGGCTGAACCAGTTCTCGGTCACACAGACAGGGTGGCAAAGCACTCTCAGGAGCTGCGGAATAGTTGTAGTCTAAACCGTAGTGCGACATGCACTTCGCTTACCTCAGAGTACCTGGCATATGTCTAACCAACTTTGAAGGAGCACAACTGATTAAAAAGGTACTTTGACAGACTTTTTTGTGTTTGGAACAGGATTTTGGATAATTGCTCCACAAGCTATAAAAGAAACAGACTGAAAAACAGGAGCAGCCGCTGAGCAGTTGTTTGCACAGGAAGCAATATTGTAGGAAAAGGCAATAATGAAGAACAGTTAATTTGACCTGAGCTGATGAGGTCAATGTTTTAAAAGAAATAGCTTCACATAACATAAAATAAAAACGTTATTTCCCATTAGAATAATACTGCAAGTGTAACGCTGCACAAAATCTATTCCCTAACACTTGTTATCCTCAGCTTACTGGTAACGTGCATTCCTGAGGTGTCCTGTGTCTGACACAGATCCATTCCTCTGAAATACTGATTCAACTGCTCCCTCCTGCAAGCTCTGGCTGCTTCAGACTGCACATTGCTCTCCCCAGCATTCAGCTGCTAATGGCCTGAAACTACAAGAACTGGAATAAAATCCTGGTAATATTCAGATGTATAGAAAGTTAAATGTAACATTGCTGCTGTGATTTGGACAGGGAAGCAGAAGTTGAAGCAGATATTTCATCCTTAATTCGCTGCCATTCAGGGGTGCTGTTGACAGGAGATGGAGCCCGGCTCAGTGGAAGAGACATGAGGTTAGGAATTTAGTTGGGCTGGATCCTATTCCTCCTTCCGCCGATGCTCTGCTGTCTAATCCTGGGCAAGTACATCCCCTCCAGGCATCTGGTTCCCCTCCCTCTCTGACACATCTATTTAAACTGCAAATTCAGAGAGGTAGTGACCATCTTGGTAATGACGAAGCATGTACAACACTCTGCACTAACATTTCTATTAATAAATATTCCCACTGCTATTAAGTAATAAAACAAAAACCATGATAGAAATTAAACCATCAATGATGCATTATATTAGTTTTGAGGTATTTGCATATAAAATGTAAAAGGCAAACTCTCCCAAGTGGTAGCAGGCCAGAGGACACCTATGTTCTTTTCCTGCATATTTGGGCAATCCAATTAGAGGTAATTGAGTTTTTAACTACATGAAATTACTTCAAGAATACCATCACTAGAGGCAAGTCTCCTGCGAGGCTGGGGGAAGGGAGCTAAGAAACATTATAAAACTGGAAGGAACAGAAAAGGGACAGGGCATGCAGTCTGAAACACACTGAAGAGAGCACGCAGCTGAGCCAGTCTAAAGCATTCATATTTTTTACAAACATGTAAATAGCTGGGCCACAGACTCAAAGGTTTGCATGTTCCCAGTTGAATGAGTTAAAGAGGAGTTAAATACATCCACACTTCTATCCGTTTTTAACCACAATGGTAATGTAAAGCACAAATCTACAAGCACCAAAAGGCTCCTACAGTCCTGTAAACACCAGACATAAAAAGAAAGCTAAATTACTGTAATGAAATGAATTCCTGCT
>NW_009229938.1:36986-40853 GCF_000690835.1 Fulmarus glacialis
GCCATTCATGTGCAATGCATATGAGCACCTCTTTTACATGTTAAAATTAGCTTCACATTAAAGCCACGTCCCAACCAAAAATGGTCACTATATTCACCAAGAAACAGAAGAACAATTCTATTGCCAGACTTTAGATTCATTTTGCACACCCTGATAAGCCCTAAAAATGCTAGAAACGTCATTCCTTTCCAACAACCTTTGCTCTTTTTGATGGCTCCTAAAATCTAAAGTATAAGCATTGACAGGAAATAGTATTTTTAGCACTACTGCAACAATTAAGATTGCCACAGTTTCTTTTCTAGCTTTACACTGATTTGAGATTAGATTTAATAAGATTGTTTCAAATATTCAGATATGCTGAAAGCCTATTTCTTAATACAATGAGCATGATAAGCAGAAAACTGAAGCACCTTCTCCCCCCACTTAGAGGTAAATCAAACTGATTGACTAGGAAGGTATGCTTCATGCACAGAACACATAATTTACTGAAATGAAATTTAAAAGTTAATGAGCAGACTGGAAAGAAAAAACAGCTTCCACTTGAAAGGAGCAAAAAACCCAATTTAACAAATGGAAAAGTGAAGGAGACCCTATCCCCATGAGCTAATTGTCTGTCTTGTGCTATAGGGGATGCTCTTGCTTAGCTTACAAGTGAAAGACACTCCCTCCTCTCCCTGCAAGTATAGGAACTCCACAGCACTAATATGACACCTTCAATGAGCCAACTTCCTTGAGCATTGCCCAGGGGACTAGAATAGGCATGCCTCTTAATTCAGAAACTGAGAAACATGTCCAATTATCAGTCAGGCTGAAGAACATCTCTGACCAAGACCATCCCAAGAAAAACACTCATGTTCAAGCTGAAAAAAACCCCATGGATTGCCAAAACTGGCATATTTTTATAGCCTTTGTGTAAACACAAGCTCCGGGTTAGCCAGCATCTCAGCTAGCTCTATCTGGATTCCCTTCTTTTGAAACAAAAATAAGGAAAACACCCACCAGAAAAGGTCAGTGGCCAAACCATCAGGAAAAAAGAAAAGCACAGGGGAAGAACGTACACAGTGATTCATTAAATGTGTGCTGCCGAAATGCTAACAGTGAGCACAAAAGACTTTCTATGGAAACTATACTCAATTTGCAGAACAGTCGAGCCAAACAGACAATTCTAATTAATGCTATCTTTTAAGAAATTCCCCTAGAGCTGCCCCCACCAATATAAGTGGTGTGAAGCCCATGGCTTACAAAGGAACAAAACTAAAGCAACTATAAAGAGTGCTGCCCTTGAAGGGCAGCGCAACAAAAGTTCTACCTATTTCAAGTACACCTATGCAAAACAAATGGGCTGAGCATCTCAGGTTTTTAGAAAAACACTCAACCTGGAAAATAAGCATGTCATAAGGTGAGTGTTCAGGTGGGAATTCACCTTATGCTATCACTAGAATACACTGTCACGGATCATCAGCCACAGCAAATCATGTACAGTGAGCAGTATTGCTTTCTACAAAAACTAACTCTGTTCTGAGCTGAACAATTTGCATTTGACTACAGTAACTTTCCAAGACGCATCCCAGTCCTAATCTGAAAACATCAAGAATTAGAGACTTCATTGCATTCCAGAGTCAATTTTAACAGTGAGGCCAATTAACCAGTGGAACATTGTGAACTTTAGGTCTTATTTGTTCCTTCAGTTCCTATTTAGATCTTATTTGCTTAACTAAAGTTACTGATTCTTGCTACATTTACTGTTGCACTGTTCAGATTTGGCATGTTCTATGTTAAGGAGGTACTTACTGTAAATTGAGTCGTATCTTAACCTCCTCTCAAACTAGCGGCAGAACGCAGTACGAAGCATATCTTTCTGCCTTTGAATGGACCTTTGTGACTCCTGTTTGCATTCTTTCCGATTTTTGCATTTAAAATCCAAATCGGCGGAACTCTTCAGTCCATGAGTCTTCCCAATATTGCATTCAGAAGGAAAAGTCCTTTCCTATTTATTGCTGTACTATTCACATACCCAAGGCCCCCACACATACACGCTGTGGCCAAGGGTCAAATTGGTTTACTTGCTTAGCTAAACTTCCAAATCCTCTTCATGGAGCCTGTTATTTACTCTGCTATTTATAATTTTGCATTTAGTCATATTAAAACACATTTCATTCAAATGAGGCCAGCTTGAAAAAGCGGCCCTGTAAACTGCCAACTTGTATGTCATCCATAGAAATTCAACATCTGCTTCCAAACAGTGAACTGTGTCCTAACAGAACACCCACAGAAATATTCCCATGCTGTGGTAACCAACAACTACTTTAGAAATTACAAGTTAGCCTGTTAATTCGTTTATTGTGCAGAATCTCAATATTGTTATTATTGTGTAATGTAATTTCTACGTAATTCTAAAAATCAATGTCATTTAATAACTAAATGAAGCACGCTATAAAGAAAATATGGAAACATTCATCTTTCTCAACAAAACCTGTAATTTTAGCGGTGTAAAATCTGTTTTGCTTGATGTAATCCATTTTCCGTAAATAGTAGTCACCAACTTCAAATATTCCTATCCTTAACTTTATTGTTAACTGTACTTATTCCTAATTTTTTTTTTTTTCAAGTTGTTCTTTTTTAATCTAGGGCCAAGATCCGTCAGGGTGAGAGTTTTTTTTTGACTGGGACTGAACAAATTAAATTAAGTCATCTACTCACACTTTCTGAACAATAAAGTAACAATCAGTTATCTGGAGTATCCCCTATTATTCCAAACATTAAGATTAAAATGTCATAATGCTAGAAATCTCCTCATCCAAGTCTTTCACCATTCCTGGATGAAGTTTACTTAGGGCTGCAGATCTGAAATACGCACTACCGCATACTGCATTTGTTATCCATTTACAAATGCATTAGAAAGTACTTCCATTGTCCTCATCATGTAGCATAGCTTTTCTTCCTTTTCCCAGAAGAAAGGCCAACAGCTTTAAGAAATTTTGACAATATATTTTAGCAGCAAGAAAAAGTACAGACATTCAGTTAGAATATTTTTTAAACAGAACAACAAACATTTTCTGTCCACTAGCTTTTCTACACAAACAGAAAATGTCTCACAAAGCATATCAATCTCCCCCAGACTCTTAGATTTTAAAAGAAAAAGGAAGAAGATACGGTTTATACTACAGGAAAACAAGAAAACAATCTGCACAACTTCGCAAAAGCTGACACTACTTTTGGAAAAATAAGCTGCAAATGCTTCAATATTGTGAACTCTTTGGGGGATAATGAACACAACACAGATATCCCTGACAAAATAAGTTGATTAATTGATGGGAGACTAGTTTGATGCAAAGGTATTTGCTTTGCTGACTTGGTTTGCTGAGGAGGGTGTAGAGTGTGTTATTTATTTTCAAGACATAGTTTACCATTATCAATTCTAAAATACAAAGTCTAAAAAAAATGCAGAGATTTAAAACAAAACAAAACAGGAAACCCATTAGGTGCAAAAAAGATCAGTAACTCATGCTCCCACCCCTAAAACCCCCCCACAAAACTTTACATTTCCACACACAGGCTGATGCATACTTGTACCATGTCATGATAAAGAACAGGAATGCTGACAGATCTTTAGCTGTCACCGTACCAGTAACATGTTTGCAAAAATACTTGTTGCTTCCTAGAGTCCAATAACAATGAAAATAGCATCCTTAACCACTCAGCACCATTTTCTAAATTGTCCGTGTCATACTCACAGATTATTCCAGTGCTTAAAGTAAATCTGAAGAAAGTGCAGCCTATTCTTGTGCTTCTAAAATTTCATCTTCCAGAATAGGTACACAAATGAGACAAATACAATTCAAAGTACACCACAACTTTTCAGGGAAA
>NW_009229938.1:40884-44038 GCF_000690835.1 Fulmarus glacialis
ACACCTATGCAATGAAAATATTTCATATATTCCAACTAGCAGAATGATGAAATTCTTAGATTAATTCCTAATTACTTATTTAATTGGAAGGGAACAGTCTATTTCATATAATATGCAGCTCAGGTTTAAATAACCTCTAAATTTCATATGAGGAAATCCTCAGTCTTTTGAAAGGCATTAAAAAAGAGAAACAAGCAAGTCTTACCATTTTGATGCCAGTGGAAAATGTGACTGGTTTGACAGGTTTAGGTTTTTCCAGTTGCATTTCTAGCTGAGTAGATCTGTCCTTATGTTGAGCTAAAAGCAGTGAAGCAGGAAGATTGGAGCTCTCCTGTAAACATATAAGGAACAAATTTGAATGCTAAAACAAAACAAACCTTAATTAACACGGCATATTCTTCAAAACTGCAAGCTGTGTCTGAAAGGCCATCACTAGCAGAGCAGCATAATGCTAAGTATCCTCTCTATGTGAGACAGTTTACAGAAAACGATCATTTTCAGTAATAAGAAAAAGCTGCAGCAACCTCATAAATCAGAGTAACTTGCAAACAACCATTTTTATAGAATCCACATTAAAGACAATATAACAGGCTCCTTATTCCAACTGGCCAATGCAACTATATTTATTAAAATAAAAAAAAAAATTAGAACTTAATCAGAGAAGGAATAATACCAAGTAGTATAACTTGGATCAGATGTTTATCTAAGACACATTCTTTCTACCAATGAACTCAGACCAGTTTGAAATTGTTTCCCATTAGATTTCACCTGAGGCCGTTTGGAAGTGATCCTTGCTCTGCTTTGCACAATGGCACTATTGTAAATGCAACCAACAGCATATTTATTTTCTCCTTCACCAACTTATTTTTAGGGAAGCCAGCCAATTTAAAAAAAAATATATAAAAAGTAATAAAATTAATAGTTAAGCAAATGAACTACTTAAACTCTCAGAACAGAATTATTATTAACATACATATATGTAACTGCATTCTTGCGAGAATCTGAAAATTATTGGCCTAGTAATTTTCTAATAAACTAATGTGACTATTCAAATGGACACCAAAATCCTTCAGAGACTTCCTAGCTAGAACGACCGTAAAGTTGAGAGCAGTGAAGAAGTTCAGACAGATTCTTCCCAGACTGCTCTAGCGCAGTATTTTATTCCTAAGGCCCTCAAACGTCACGTATGCTTCTGTTTCATGGAACAGCAAATACTGAACTAGAAACCATATTTGCTACGCACAAAACCAAACAAACTTTAATAAACAGGACTGTGATTTTTTTTTTTTTTTAACTTACAATAGTTCAGAGTAAGAAGATGGAATTTTTTAATGCTGCGAGATGCCTTGCTGTTCATGGTATCCTAGAGAAATCTTCTGAAGTGATCATGAAGAAAAGTCATGTTGTACACTGACTTTTCACATCACTCTCCAGTCCGCCTTCCTCTCTATTTTTTGTTACACTCACTTTGTCTTACAACTAGATTGCAAGTGCTGAAAGCAGAAAAATCTCACATGACGAGATCTGGTCCAGAGTTACAAATACAACCACTATGGCACAGGATTCTACTCACATTTCTGTGATTAACCAGGAGGAGGAGAGGGAAGAGGTTAAAAACCTAATTGTAGTAATAAGAGATGTCTAATTTCTGTACAACTGGGAGAAAATTTGGACCATGAATGCACTAGTTTACAGTCTGCATCTTCAAAGTGTTGCACATGTCTGTAACCACCATGCAACAGCATGTGCTGCTAGCTGTCAGCAGAGTTTAAGGATGTTGGATTCTTTTAGTCATCAGATTTAATATGCTGGGGGAGAAAGGAAGAGCATGAAGCGTTCTCTGGTTGGTTTTGCCCTCTCATATTCCTTAAACGTTCACTGCATTTCTAATACAGTAACTAAAGGAAGCCAATTTTTGTACCAACTTCTCAAGAGTTCGCACAATGACTGGTAACCAGATTACACAACTGTGGGAAACCCACACCGTGCCAGCAAGCCACCACATCCGTGATTGTTTGTCCTTTCTAATATGCACATAGCCCTTCTGTTAACTATTAACACACATGAAAGGTCCAATCCTGGCAATTTTCTCTATGGGAAAACAAACCGTTTAACAGTGTGAACAAAGCCAGTTATATACAAAAATTTCTGAAAGATTTGTCTTAAAAACCCTGAGGTTCTGGTAAAAGTGGGGACACTCCATGTCTTTATGACACCTTGCCCTTTGCTTGGCTCCAAGCTATGCCATGGCCCAGGGAAAACCTGCCTCTTTGCCATGTGCTGCACTGCCATTTTGCTCACGCCTGGGAAGTATGGGCTCTTGAACAGCAGAGTGTAAGTCCCACAACACAGAAGACATCTAAGAGCAGATCTATAATCCTCTGTATAGAAGTGAGAGAGTTTATACAGTAAATAAAGGAAGTGCTTTAATATTTTACTCAGCCCCGATTATCCATGCCTAGAAGGTTAAAAAAAAAACCAAAACAAAATACACACACAACTCTTCCAATAATATGTAAAATGCATTCAAGACTACAAGTCTAAATTACAACAAGGTGTTGTGCTTTTAAAGTGAGAGGTTTTATTGTAAAAGAGGTCACTTAAAATGAAGGTAATATAAAATCTGCCTAATATAATACTGCGAGACAAAACAGGCAACAGGTAACAGCCTAGGCAAAGCACCTGATTGCTCTTCCAGTAGCCCGCGATGCCTTGCTCACCTTTCCAGCAAGTGACACTGGCCTTCCCCTCCCTGCTCCCAGCGAAGGACGGGTTCGTGGAGCCTTGGCCCCAGGTCCAGTCCTTTCTGCATGACCCACTTTGCTCCTCAGGCTGACCAGGAACCAGAGCCTGCTGCACGACATTTTAAATACCAAACATTTCTGTGCCTTTTTCCCTGCCTGGACTATCTAAACTATAAGCTCTTTGAAGGTGCAGCAGTATTCTTGTACCCTTTTGTAAACAACTGAGACCTTTACTTAATATGATAATACCATAAATAATACACATAAGAAACTGTGAATCTCCTCGGTCATTAGAATTTTACCCTTGGTGCTTAAATCCTCTTTTTGGAAGAGGAAAGCCCCGACATCTCTACCTGCACCACAAAAAAATTTGTCTTAAATTTTCTCTGGCTGCCCAGTATGGGGGGGGG
>NW_009229939.1:0-644 GCF_000690835.1 Fulmarus glacialis
TGACGTCATGCTCATTACATAAACTAGGAGGCATGGTCCGGGAAGCAGCGATCACAGCTCAGGGACAGGCTAGACATCAGGCAGCGGGTGGTGAGCGGTTGCATCGCTTGTTTTTCCTGGGTTTTGTTCCTCTCTTTTTTGTTGTTTTCCTTTTCATTACAATTTTTTATTATTAATAAACAACAATATTATATTTTATTTCCATTATTAAACTGTTCTGTCTCAACCCATGAGTTTTCTTACTTTTACTCTTCCAATTCTCTCCCCTGTCCCACTCAGGGGGGAAGGGTGGCAAGCGGCTGTGTGGTGCTTGGTTGCCTACTGGGGTTAAACCACGACACCATACTATCCCACACACCCTTCCACTTATAACTATCCAGCCTCAGGGCAGATCTCTGGGTGGTATTCTTAAATAGTTGTTTAACTTCAATCAAGACCTGAAACACATTCAGGAGTAGGAGCAACAGGAATATGCTGGTTTGAACATCCCAAGGATATTCAAAATTCTCAAGAGCTATTGTAACTAGCCTGGAGGAGAAGGGGAAGGTGAAGGAACGCATCTCCCCCATAAATTGGCTATCCAAGGAGAAAAGGTAAAAAGTGTAATTATTAACAGTTTCCAAGAGATGGCTCCCAAAGTATGG
>NW_009229939.1:698-966 GCF_000690835.1 Fulmarus glacialis
CCATCCCCAGCCATTTTATCGTATCATAAGCCAGTGTTATAAAGTACAGCAAAATTATAACCTTGACCCAGCTCCCAAAGGTGATAAACGGCACAACAGGGAACATACACTGCAAGTCAGGTGATACATAACACGACTCTGAGAACAAGCACAACAACTTTGAGAGCAAATTAATAAACATTGTGACCAGCAATTATCAAGCTAATATAATTAATGTTTTTAACAAATTTGTTCTAATGTGCTCTGGTCAGATTTGTTGTTATCTCAA
>NW_009229940.1:0-8340 GCF_000690835.1 Fulmarus glacialis
CGTGGCATGTGCATAGCGTGTGCGTGGCGTGCGCGTGGCATGTACGTGGCATGTGTATGGTGTACACGTACCAGGAGCATGGCGTGTGCGTGGCGTGCGCGTAGTGCATCCAAGGCATGAGCACGGCGTGCCCATGCCGTGCCCATGGCGTGTCCATGGCGTGTGCTCCCCCGCCACTGCCGCTGACCCTGCCTTCCTCAACGCCCGGATCCGGGAGGTGGGGGCTGGGCCCAGAAGAGCCCCCAGTGCAGCTACTGGGACCAGTGAGGGTGTCGGAGTTTGCAGCAAGGACCAAACTGGACCAGCTGGTGCTTCAAGGACCCCTGGGGCTCCGTGGCCTCCTCCGTGTTGCCCAAAACATTGGCCGACGTCCTACTGGAGAAGAAAACTGTCGCCTTTCGTGGCCCTGACCAGCTTCTTCCAGCGTGGGCAGAGCTGAGTCTGTCCTCTTTGCTCCCACGTCCCATGACTGGTGGCAGTCTGGAACCCTCTGAGATGTCCCACCATCCTGACAAGCTTGTTCTGGGTTCCTGAGTGGGTGGCTTTGTCTTGACTGTGTCACCTCCGGTTCTGAAAGCCAGGCTTGTGGTCCCAAAGTCATCTGCCACTACTTCTGTGACAGTGCGCCTTGACCACACCTTGCTTGCTCCTTGACTTTGTGGTGTCCTTGGCTCTTTCTCATTGACCATGGTCTCCTACGCCTACCCTGTTCCAGATCCCATCAGCACAAGATGGGCAGAAAGCGTTTGCCACTTGTGCTTCTCCTTTCACCGTTGTCTCCTTGGGTTTTGGCATCTCCGTCTTTGTCTAGGTCCTCTCCAGTATTGTCCCACCTCTTTTAAACCCATCCCTACTCAGCCTAAGGAAGGACCCAATGAAGGAGACCTTTGGATGCTTGCCCAATGATGACTACGAGGGCCAGAAAGCCATGAGGACCATCATGAGAGGACTTCACTTAGGCTGCAAGGGTAGGATCCATCTCACCCAAGAGTAGCTTGGTGGTGACCTAAATGCCTTTCATGGGTCATGGAGATAAATCCAGCGCTTCTGGGGCTGATTCACCTGATTTAATTTAAACACTTAGATTAGGAGGAGATGAACTGCTCCTTGGAAGGCTCTACATCTCTCCTAGGAAGAGAAGAAGGTTCAGATGAATTTTACTCTTGGTAGCCAGGTGATTAAATCTCGCCTTGTCCTTATGACTCCCTTTGTACTCGACAGAGATCAGTCTCTCTAGCGGAAGGTGATCCTTAGGCTGGGTTTAGTGTTTGGGTTAGCCTTTAGGGGTAGCGTAATGTGTTTGGGTTAGAATTAGGTTTTGGTTTATGGTTGGGGTTTTGGTTCGTGGTGGGGGCTAGGGTTAGGGTTCCTTCTAGTGGAAGGTGATCCTTAGGGTTAGGGTTAGGGTTGGGTTTAGTGGTTAGGTTTAGTGTTCAGGTTGGAGTTTAGGGCTCGCATAATGTGTTTGGGTTAGTATTAGGTTTAGGTTTATGGTGGGGGCTAGGATTAGGCTTAATTCTAGCAGAAGGTGATTCTTAGGGTTAGGGTTGGGTTTAGTGTTTGGGTTAACCTTTAGGGCTAGCGTAATGTGTTTGGGTTAGTATTAGGTTTAGGTTTATGGTTGGAGTTGGGGTTAGATTTAGGGGTTAGTGGTGGGGTTAATGTTAGGTTGAGATTAGGGATTAGTTTTTGAGTTAGGCTTATGTTTAGTGGTAAGGGTTAGGGTTAGGACCAGTAGGGTTCAAATTGGGGGGGGGCTGGTTCAGGGTTGCATGTTAGGGTTAGAATTAGGGTTAGGATTATAGTTAGGAGTCAAGTTTAGTGTTATGGATTAGGCTATGGGTTTAGGGTTAGGGTAAGGTTTAGGGTTATAGTCAGGGTTAGGGTATTTTTGGTTGGACCTTAAGGGTTGTAAGGGTTAGGGTTAGATTTAAAGGGAAAAGTGTAGGGTTAGGGTTAGGCTTATGTTTAAAGGAATAAGGGTTAGGGTTAGTCTTAGGTTTAAAGGGATGTGGTTAGTGTTAAGGTTGGTGATGGTGTTAGGGTTAGAGTCAGGGTTAGGATATTTTTAGTTAGGGTTAGGTTTTGGGTTAGGGTTAGGCTCAGTGTTATAGTCAGTGTTAGGATATTTTTGGCTGGACCTTAAGGCATGTGAGGTTAGGTTTAGGGTTATGGTTAGGTTAGGGTCAGGGTTAGGATCAGGGTTAGGGTCAGGGTAATTGTTAGGGGTTAGGATGACAGTTAGGGTTAGAGTTACAAGCCAAGTTCAGTGTTATGGTTTAGGCTATGGGTTTATGGTAAGGGTTAGGGTCAAGGTTAGGGTTGGCTTAGGGTTTGGGTTAGGGTTAGAGTCAGGGTTAGGGTAGTTTTGGTTGGACCTTAAAGGTTGTAAGGTTAGGGTTATGGTTAGGGTCAGGGTTAGGGGTCAGGGTTAGGTTTAGGGGTTAGAGTTAAGGTTAGGGTTAGTTTAGGATTAGGGTAGGAATTAGTGTTATGGTTAGGGTTCAGGTTTAGGGTTAGGTTTAGGGGTTAGCATTAGGGTTAGAGTCAGGATTGGGCTTAGGCTTTTGGTTAGGGTTAGTTTAGGTTTAGGGTTAGAGACAGTTTTGGGGTGACGGTCAGGGTTAGGGGTCAGGGTTAGGGGTCAGGGTTAGGGTCGGGCTTAAAGTTAGGTTTAGCGGTGAGGGTTAGGGATTAGGGTTAGGGTTAGGTTTAGGGGTTAGGGTTAGGGTCAGGGTTAGAGTTAGGTTTAGCGGTGAGGGTTAGGGATTAGGGTTAGGTTTAGGGGTTAGGGTTAGGGTCAGGGTTAAAGTTAGGTTTAGTGGTGAGGGTTAGGGATTAGGGTTAGGTTTAGGGGTTAGGGTTAGGGTTAAAATTAGGTTTAGCGGTGAGGGTTAGGGATTAGGGTTAGGCTTAGGTTTAGGGGCTAGGGTTAATGTTAAGGTTAGAGATAGAGGTTAGGGTTAGCTTTAGGGTTAGGGTTACCATCAGGGTTAGAGTTACAAGTCCAGTTTACTGTTATGGTTCAGGCTATGGGTTTATGGTTATGTTTTGGGTGTAGTGCAAGAGGGTTAAGGTTAGGGGTAGGTCTCGTTTCGAGATTTTATTCAGAAGATCAGAGAGAGTTAAAATGGAATGGGATAGAATAGAACAAAGTAGAACAGAATAGCATAGACTAGAATAGAACAGGATAGAACAGAATAAACTAGAACAGGCTAGGCTAGACTAGAATATGTCAGTTGGAAGGGACCTACAACGGTCATCTAGTCCAACTGCCTGACCGCCTCAGGGCTGACCAAAAGTTAAAACACGTTATTAAGGACAGATTGCAGGAACCTTTGCTCCAGCACCCACACAAGCCTTCTGGCAGGGGACGAAGCAGTTACGCGGTATCCCTTATATCTACAAAATAGTTTTAAAAAGAAATTATACAAAGCTGTAATTACACAAACCTTACCTTTAGGAGACTGTTTGCATCCGTATCGACCCAGAGATGATGTCATGATAAAGACTGAAGAAGCATTCCAATCCCAGTGCGGCGGTGCTGTGTAAGTATTGTTATATACTTATTCTGCTCACATATATTATGCGCTTCGTAACTACACTACATATATTATGTACTTATTAATGTTGCAGATAAAGACGCATGGATCCACCATTCTCAGGTGAACGCTGCTCCAAACTCCCAGCCGTGATCCTCCTTTTGCTGCTGTTGAACACGATGCGAGGAATTACAACACCTGGCTCCCAGTTTGAACATGTGGCTGTTATCAGCAAAGACTGCCTTAAATAATTCAGATTAATTTTGTGTGCACTATGGGTCAGATGTCATGAAAGCTGCAACTACAGTGTGAGCACACCCCTGTCACTGATGCATACCAACTCAAACTTCTCCAACGTTAAGGTGAACCTAACCCATAGTCAACTCCCCAACATAGGGAAAAGGTGGTCCTTAGGTTACGTAGGACAAGGAGGAGCACAGCCAATGAAGTGATTATCACCTCTGCACAGAAGAGTGTGTGTCCAAGGGAGATGCAGCTCACGGGTCATGGCAGTGACCCACGTATGGTGGCTTTGAAACCTTCAGTATGGTCAGTTCAGTCCAACCCTTAAAATTAAGCAGGAGGATCATCCCTGGCAAAGGTCATGCATAAAATGGATTTTAGTAAGGCTTTTGCTACTGTCCCTCACATCATCCTTCTGGACAAGTTGTCCATCTGTGGGATGAGCGGATTCATGGTGCGCTGGGTAGAAGAACCGGCTGAAGGGCAGAGCTCAAAGGGTTGTAGTGAATGGGGCTACACCTGGCTGGAGACCGGTCACCAGCGGTGTTCCTCGGGGCTCCATTCTAGGGCCGGTGCTGTTCAATATATTTATCAACGATCTGGATGCAGGAGTTGAATGCACCGTTAGCAAGTTTGCTGATGATACCAAACTGGGAGGTGCTGTTGACTCTCTTGAGGGACAGGAGGCCTTGCAGAGGGATCTAGATAGATTGGAGCATTTGGCTGTGATTAGTGGGATGAAATTTAACAGGAACAAATTCTGCACCTGGGATGGAGTAATGCCAGGCACAAGTCTAAACTGGGAGAGGAGTGGCTGGAGATCAGCCCTGCAGAAAGGGATCTGGGGGTGCTGGTGGGCAGCAGGCTCAATAGTGGACCCTGGCAGCCGAGAGGGCAAACCATGTTCTGGGGGTGCATCAAACACAGCACGACCAGCCAGTCAAGAGAGGGGATTATCCCGCTGTATTCAGCGTTGGTGCGGCCTCATCTTGAACACTGTGTGCAGTGCTGGGCCCCACCATTTAAGAAGGATGTGAAGGTCCTTGAATGCATCCAGGGGAGGGCAACCAAGCTGGTGAAGGGGCTGGAAGGCATGTCCTCTGAGCAGCAGCTAGGACTTTGGGCTTGTCCCGTTTGGAGAAAAGGAGACTGAGGGGTGACCTCATTGCTGTCTGCAGCTTCCTGAGGAGGGGACGTGGAGAGGGAGGTGCTGATCCCTTCTCCCTGGGATCCAGGGACAGGACGTGTGGGAATAGCTCAAAGCTGCACCAGGGGAGGTTTAGACTGGACATTAAGAAACATTTCTTCGCTGAGAGGGTGGTCAAACCCTGGAACAGGCTTTCTGGAGAGGTGGAACCCTGTCAGTGTTTAAAAGGCATTTGGACAATGCCCTTAACAACATGCTTTAAGTTTTCGTCAGCCCTGACTTGGTCAGGCAGTTGGACTAGATGATTGTTGTAGGTCCCTTCCAACTGAAGATAGTCTGGTCTATTCTATTCTATTCTGTGTTTGTTTGTCTATTCTGTTCTAAAATGATGGGTCCAGCTGCCCAGTTTTCATAGAATTATAGAGTCATAGAAAGGTTTGGGTTGGAAGGGACTTCTAAAGGTCATCTAGTCCAACCTTGGCCTTGGCATAGTGGGCACCCTCTGCACAGGCACTGCAGTGATATGACTGTGCCCTGGAACTCCGTGTTTCAGTGGGGGTCAAGCTCTTGGAAGACCATGGTGTTGAAGCACTGTAAACCCCATAAAGATTTGGGGTGGTAGGATGGAAGTGCTAGCAGGCGTGGCCATGGCTTGATAGCAAAGAAATAAAAGCAGGATCTATCCAGCTTCTCCAACCTTCATTGCTCCCAGCTCCATTTACATATGAAATGTAGATGTGAAGTGTATTAATACAAACACATCCTTGGAACACAGTTTCTCTATTCAACGTGGTGGGAGAAAATGTACTTTTGGAAATGTCTGCATAAATCTACAATTATATAGCAGAAGAGAAAGTGTCATCATCTTTCTGGCCCATGTCCTAGGAAAAAAACTCATAAAAAGTTATAGACAACCCTCAAAGTTCTGAAGATGAGGACTTCTTACACATAATCACACTTAGGTCTTTTCTACATATATTTCAACTTCCGCCAAACATCTTCAGGCGGGGATTGATTCAGTTGCCTGCACACAGGTGACCACTGCCTTCAAGATACCCTGGGGTAACTGAAGACCCCATGTGGGACTTGGAAATGTGACCCAGGAGGTTTTCTGAAGCAAGAGGTGGTGGACAAGCAGGGTGGACCAAGGCATCTTGGTTGAGACAACTCATTTTTCTGCCTTGATGAGAAAGGGACATCTGGGCAATTGCATGCGTGATGTCCAACTTTGGAGGTGACCACTTTCATCCCTGCCTTCATCTACAATGGAGCCACATGTACTTTACCCTGCAGTGAATGAACAATGAGTGGGTCTAGATGGTGCAGAGTCTACTTGAAGATGCTCCTGTAATCATTATCAGGTGGGGTTTAGTACAGATTTGGCTACCCAAAAGAGAGCATTTCTTTCAGTTTTGCTTCCCTCCATGAATCGAGAAGTTTGTGATGTCAGCGTGTGACTTGTGTGCAAAGAGCGAATGTGGACAGAGTCCAAGCAGGGAGCTCTTTGCAGGGGGTGTGTGTGTGTCTTGGCATCCGTGCTTGACCCAATAATGTGTCTTCCATTTGTGCATGGTCATCCACTGTGGAAAGTGGACTTCAGTGGACTAACGTGGACTTAATATACAGCTGAGGAACGTATTTTGTTTTTTATTGAACTATTCCTGTGTTTGGTTTTGCTTGTTGGCAATTAAGAACCATCCTCTGTGTCTGGGTGCAGCTTGTTCTCCAAGTAAAGCAGGTGGGAGTTGGTGCCAAGGGGTTAAGACATGCAGCTATGGACTTGAGTGGAAAAAGCTCTGATTTCATAAAATCATAGAATAGTTTGGGTTGGAAGGGACATTTAAAGGTCATCTAGTCCACCCCCCCCTGCCATGGGCAGGGACATCTTCAGCTAGATCAAGTTGCTCAGGGCCCCATCCAACCTGACCTTGAGTGTTTCCAGGAATGGGGCATCTACCACCTCTCTGGGCAACCTGGAGTGTTTCCTGGGGCATCTACCACCTCTCTGGGCAACCTGTGCCAGTGTTTCACCACCCTTATCGTAAAAAATTTCTTCCTTAGATCTAGTCTAAATCTACCCTCTTTGAGTTCAAAACCATTCCCCCTTGATCTGTCGCAACAGGACCTGCTAAAAAGTTGTCCCCAGACAAGGTTGCTGTAAATCCCAGGTGGCTGATGAGAGAAATGGTGGGGTTGGGGTAGGACAAAGACTGTCCTTAGAGTGGCTTCCGTAAAGGGTCTTGACTTCCCTCTATGTTCATACTCAATTAGGAGATGCTCAGGATCAATATCCATCAAAGACTGCTGATATCACTTAATCTGTAAGCAGAAAAATAAGATTTAACCCTAGGCAGCAACTAAAACATCAGTGTGTTATCAACATTATCCTCACACTAAATCCAAACCACAGCCCTAGAGCAGCTGCTAGGAAGGAAATTAACCCTACCCCAGCTGAAACCAGGACAATAAGGAAAAGTGGAAAAAGAAGAAATCCTTTCTTACTGTTGTTTATTATAAAAAAACTTTTCGCTTTGACTAAACTCCTGAAATCTCTCTGATAAACCGCGTAAGAATTAAGGAAAATTACACAGAGGTGTCTTGTTGGGGAGTTTTGCGTGTTGATGAGCCCTCTGGTGCCGAGTTCCTGAACTGCAGATCCTGAAAGAAGATTGAACGTGGCTTTAGAGAAGTAAAAGTCAGCAGCAAACCTCCAGGCTTCTGAGGGTGTTTGCGAGTCCCATTGAGGACCACCACTGAAGAGACCACGGAGGGGATGAGCAGACAAGGTGACCATCCCCTGGGGGCTGGAGGAGCTCAGAAGCATTGGATACAGGTAGAAAAAGGAATGTGGAGGCGGCTGTGAAAGCCCTTGATGTCTTTCATCAAGCAGGAAAGCCAAGCCCTGACCCCCCATCCCCTAGGAATGGGGTTCCTTTCCCTCATGTGTGTCTCAGGGCTCTTACCGGGGACAGCGAGATGTGAGGGTTTCCAATGCCAAGTGCAGGTCAGTGGTAGGACACCTCCCAGGCTCTACCAAGTGTGAGGAGGCAACAGAGCGCTGGGGCTGCAAGAAACTGGTGTCCTCTCATGGGCCTCAGTGGAAGAGACAGCTGCCATCACTCAGAGGACACGGACCTCAGGTCTGTTGGGGGTCCCAGCCCCACCAAAGCCCTTGACCATCCCCACCACAGGCTGTCCTACACTGTCCTATGCCTGGGTCTGTTTCCCTGAAGCTTTTAACCACTACCCCTGCTTTCCCCACCTCACTCTGACCCCATGACGTCCCGAGGTTTACTGATGACTCTCTGTCCTCACTGACCGAAGGAGGAAAAGAGGGCAAGGTCAGCTCATGAGGCATGACTGAGCACAGCCACCCTCAGCAGCAGGCATTCATCATCTACTGATGCC
>NW_009229941.1:0-31281 GCF_000690835.1 Fulmarus glacialis
CACCCCCCCCACCCCCACTTCAGCCATCACTTATTTGTGTAAGCCTCCTGTTCTACTTTGATAATTGAAAAATAAGCTCTCCAGCTCCATCAGTTTCCTAGCAGGTCCCAATTTCAAATAAGTATTTATATTATTATCATAATTTGTGCCATTTTTGTTGCAATAGTCCTTGCCCTAAACTGGATTGAAATTGCTAAATTCATTTGTTACAGGAAGCCAGGAACACATCACGCTGTAACAGCTCTCAGTCACTGCCAACCACGGTGGCCCCCACCAGCCACAGACCATCTCCTGCTATCCCAGGCACACACATGCCAACAGATCACATTCTTCACACCCTGCAACGTGCCTGCGCAGCTCCCCTTGCCCAGCCATAATTCTGCAAGGAAACGGATGTTAACACATTCTGGTAGTCTTCCCTACTCCTGGTTTTCATCAAATTATTGCTACCTTACTTTACAGGTCAAACACAGTGTTTAAGCCTTTAATATCAAGGACAGGGCTCCTATTGGCTCCATTGGGGAACAGGACTTCACCTTCTAGCTTCAACTTTAACAAACCATTTGATTTGCCAGTAGAAATGACTTTTACTGCCAGCCGTAGTACCTCAGCAGTAGTTGCTAACATGCCTTCGCATTCCCCTTCCCGCCCGCTACTATTTCAATGCTGTGCACATTTGCCCTTGTATGTGTCAGTGCTGTGTTTTGGAAGAGCAAAACAAAATTTGGATTAAAGAGGTTGCTGCTTCTTCGTGTTCCCTTCCCCCCCTCCCCTTTCTGATGTTCCAGGAGTTGCTTGCACTAGTCACCATTGAGATCTGTTAGTTTATACAACCGTATTTTAAGATTCATGCTTTTGGAGGTCATTTGACTCATTTATACATCCACAGGGATGGCCTGATTTGCTCAGCTCAGCTTCACAGCTTTCACTTACAGCAGGGCTGCGTAATCGGCTTTGATGAGCTCGTGAAAAGAGACAAAGCAAAAAAACGTACAATGTTACAGATAGAGGTAGATATATATAGAGAGAAAAGTTTCTGCTGGAATGAATCAGAAAAAGCTGACTGCTGCCTGCAGTTTCTGCCCTGGCTTTATTACGATTTAATGTCCCAAAGATTTTTATTTTATTTTATTTCCCTCCCGCCTCTCTTCCAGGCCACTGCCACCTTATGGCCACAGGAAGCTGTTTCAGTGGAAGAAATACATGTACTGCTGCACCTTAATATTCAGCAAGCCTACAGCGTACTAGACAGTTCGGTTTCCAAAGCACTCAAACCCTTCACTCTGAGAAACATCTCTGTAACAAATATCTGGAAAGTACTGAAAATGGGGGTTTCAAACAGCCTTTAAAAAAGCCAACGCGGGCAGTAGTGTGTGTGCTTGTGTGATAATCACATCACCATTAGCAGTCAAGGGGACGTGGCTAAACTAGCAAGGCTAATAAAGTTGTTAGCATAAAGCATTACTGTCTTCTACAAATTTTCAGTCAAAGAAAGTGAATGAGAAAAAATGGAAAAGGACGTTTTCTTATTTTGAATGACTTGGCTGCAACACGTTACTTTATAAAGCAAAGTGAAGCCAGTGATGGGCAGGAACTGTGTTCATTTTATGTCAGAATTAAGAGTTTACCTACAGCTAGGTTAACTATCACCTTTGGGGGGAGAAGAAGAAAAAAAAAAAAAAAAAAAAAGATGTTCATTTGTCTCTCTCGGATGGCTTATAGAGTTCCCATTGCTACATCAACAGAGGGACTTGTAATTTTAATGTGTTCATCCACTGCACACCTCAGTGATGTAAGACAGTGTTATTATGCCAGTTTTACAGATGGGGAACTGAGGCACAAAGGCAAAATCCCATTTGGTATCACCAGGGCTAAGCAGTTCAGCTAAATGAGACATTGCTTTTCCCAGTCAGTTGTTGTCCTGGA
Organism: Fulmarus glacialis; assembly: GCF_000690835.1. NCBI lineage: Eukaryota > Metazoa > Chordata > Aves > Procellariiformes > Procellariidae > Fulmarus > Fulmarus glacialis. The sequence continues at coordinate 1,927 of NW_009229941.1, forward strand.
TGTTGAAAGACTCTGGGAGCCAACACTGGGAGTGTGGCAAGAGCCCAGGCGAGCTGATGAGGCTGCTTAATGGGGGCCCCTTTGCAAAACCAGCCTGGCAATCACACGTGGTGGAGGAGCTTCTCGTGAGGTTCAGTTCACTGTTACACAAACCAAATATTTTTGATTTGAGCTCATTCTGACTTATTTCAGGGATTCCTGTGGCCCGTAGCAGCTCCACATACTGGGGAGGGAGGTGATGGAAGAATAGCATCAAGCCCTTCACGTCCACGTCTGCAGGGTGGACTGACGTTTAATTCAGGCAAGGCTGGCTGAATCCAAACTAGCAAAGGTTGATGAAGCAGCACGTCTCTGTCTAGGTGAGCTCTCTTCAAAATAGAATTCCCACCTCAGATAGCACCACTCAAACCCAGCAGAAGCTTTGGTGGTGGTGTTTAACATCAAACAAGTTTAAGGTAATTTTTGTACAATAGTTTCATTTTCTACTACTTTGCATGTCCTAATTCTATGTAGAACCAGGAAAAGAAATGGGAACAGACTTATTGTGCCACTACTGAAACTAAATGTAGAGAGGATCATATTCTCAGACCTCTAGAGCAGCTTGTAGGTTGTAAGCGTGCCTGCAGTTTGCAGAACCATCAAGGTTTTTGAGTGTCTATTAATCCTGACAGTTTCACACATGCAATTAGAGGTCAACAAGCAAAAATAGAAACACTTCACATTTGCATTTACAGAGAACTATTAATTGCCTGATGGATATGGTCAGTTTGTCAGTAGGTAAATTACACGGCTTTGTGGCTACCATTTTAACACAAATTTCTCAACCATGTGCTTACAGCATCTGTTTATCATCTATTAATCCTTTAAAAATCAGCTAATGTAATCTTAGCAGGAATCCTACGTTAGAGACAACCCATGGCCACCCATTATCCTGGGCTTTCCAGGTAGTCAACACCACTGTTTATAAGCAACAGCAGTTGAGGGCTATCTCTTATTCTGGCCAGCACCTGAATTCTCCAGGCACCTCAATGGATAGAGAAGCAATGGTCTTTGGAACAAGTAAGAAAGAAGATTCTAACACAGTTCTTGATTCAGAACAAAATGATGAAATTGCTCTGCCTCCATGCTCGATAAAACCAGGATAGTAACTGCAAGGTCTGTGGTGCAGCACACACTAATTTCCTCTTGAAAGTTTCTTAGGCAAGAATTTCTTTTCTTGGTTGATTTTTCTCTGCTGGACAATACCATGACCAGAGTACCCATGTACAGGAGTGACCAAATTTTCAAAATAACTTGGGACTTTCAGCATCGAACTGTTTCACAAGTCTAGGTTTACACATCCAAAGGAATAGGGAAAGTCTACAATTGAATTTGATAAACTCTCTTTGTTGAAAGTCAATTCTTTACTCTGACTGATGCAGTACAGTAAGGACTCAGATCCACCACACACTCATAACCACTCAAAGCAGTTCTACACACAGGTTTTGTGTATGCATACCTACTTGGGGATGTAATTTCTTTCAAAAGGCATTATCACATTATTGTACTCACTATTCTAGGACAAATACAGTTAGAACAGCATTAAGGCAATTTACACCAACATAGCTTTTATTCTTCTTCTTTCCTGTATGGGAATAAACAAAAGTTATAAGGAACACTTCCACTAGTACACCCATATCAACAACAAAAGGTCTGCAGGCAACCTTGTGATAGGAATTACCTTGCTGTTTAGTTGCTTGAAGGCCATTAAAAAAAAAAAAGTCTGCTCCTGGGTGCAGTTAACATAGACAATCCCACACACTACATCCTTAGTCAGACATTTAGGTACTGCCTCACCTGCTACCAGAGTAGGCTTTATAAGTGTTTCCGAATTTTCTTCAGGTAAAACTCACCTGGATCAGCCTAAGCAGCTTAACCTGGTCTGAGCTATCAGCCTGATTTTGCCTGAAGCATTCGGGACAGCTGAATTCAGTCAAGGTATCTACCCTCACCTGACAGAGGTCCTACCGAAGGTGCACTGGCTGATGCCGCAGCACGTTACCTGGGCCACAGAGAGAAGCAGCAATCCTACCTCGCGGCCATGGAGGGCCTCTCAGAGACCCAGTGCTACGGAAGTCTTACCAGACATGCCAGCTGTTTGACAAAAGCAGCCATGCTCTGCACTGGGTCACCGCACCCAGCACCTTCGCCTTCTGTCTGAGAGAAAGTTACCGATGGCAGAGTGAATCTTTGAAACAAAACCACCAAACTGCTATTTCCCAGTCATCTGAATGGGTTATTCCAGAAAAATGTCAAAAGAAGCCTCTATCTCCACCACAGAAAGTACATTCTTGTTGGTATATTTAAATCCTAAAGGACATCTGACATAGATAATTTCTGACAATGGTTTATAATCTCACAACCAAGAAGTCCTAAGAAGCTTCTGAAGGAAAAAAAAAGCATTACATTACAAGAGATCTTCCATTTACCATCCTACACACTGGACCGATGCAAACCTCACACAGCCTTTACTCCTGCCTGTACCATTGATGCACTGGGATTCCTCTTCATTACTCAAGCTTTGACTAAAGTCAAAACCCTTAAAGAAGTGACAGTCTACAACATTTTCTTGCATAAATGTTCATTAACTTTTCGGCTGGTTTTCTGCATTGTTTGTGGTCATTGCATTTATGTTTTTCTGTTAGAAACTCTCATCCTGATCATTTTAATTTAATTATGCATCTTATTTTGAATTTAAATGTTTCTGAATCTCTGCTAAGAAAGAAGCAAAAAGACTTGGGATGGTATTTTCCAAGCACATATGGGCTCTGGTGGCTTTGGATAGCCTCTAAGCACCCGCTGCACTTGCCTGGCTGTGATGCTGACACAGCCCCTGCTATCACGGTATTAGCTTGACCTTCTGTCACCCACACAGGCTCCACAGAAAACAGAGTGACAGCTGTAGCTTTTACTCAAAAACAAGGCCACAATGTAAGGGCTGAGCAGCAGTATCACCCTCCTTTTCTAATTATGACCACTCAGTATTTGGAAGTGCCAATGGAGTACTACACCATATGTGAAAAGCCCAGGTTCAGGTTTCTATTCTGAAGTAGAAGCAACCTCTCCAATCTTCTACAAGAGTCCCACCACTGTTACATTTCTGTTTATTCTCTCTCACTCCCCACGGATATTTTTTTTTTTTCTTATGCCAGGTAAATTGGAAAAGTAGTTGGAAAAAAAAACCCTGCTCCTGCCTCAGGCAAGTCTTTAACTTAATGGCCCCTGCAGAGGTGGAGAATCAAACCCCCATTTAGAGTGAAAAGGGTTAATGCCACTCATTTAAAACAGAGAAGTTTCTCCTTGAGTTTTGATAGAAAGCATGGGATTTCAAAACCAGCCCTGAAGCATATCATCTTCCTTCCCTTGAAGTGGCAGAATGCAAGCTGATCCTAGTCCCCATCTCTTACATGGACCCCATGAAAAACACCACCACTTATACATATGTACAAAAGCATATATATGCACACACATATATGCGTGCATATATATATATATACCCACATACATAGCTAGCGTGTCTAACTTAGTATAGGGACATTACTCTGGAAACCTGCTGCCGACAAGCTAGGCACTGTAACTCAGAGATCAGAAAAAGCCTGTAGTCAAACAGAAAGGGAATGCCAGAGCTCACGAGGGCTGGGCAAACCACCTAACGAGTGGGTCCCCCTTTGCCCCTGAGTTGGCAGACCCGGCAGGTGAGCTGCAAGAACGGTGCCCCGTCCTGTGACCACAGGAGGTCGGGGTGAGGACAACGTGCTAGTTAGTGTAAGGCTGAATGGCTTGGTTCATTTGCCTCAGAAAATTAAAATCAAGAAAAATAACTAACACAAAAAATGTCAAGTCTCTGAGGGAGAGAAAGGAATGAGTGGTGAGAAGGAGACTCTACCTCGGTTTCCCAGGTATGCTGTCCCCAGGCGGTACCTGTCTTTAAATGTGAGGCATGATATGTTGTCAGAAATCTGCTCCTGAGAGCATCCGCACCCGTTGGAGGACAGCAAGTTCAGTTGATGAAGACTAGAGCACTCCAAAAGCCTTAGCAGCCGCAAGCAAGGCCATCCCCTTTGCCGTCTGCGCCGCCACCACCACCAGAGCATGTTCCTGGAGAGGGAGGTCGGAAGGAGACCGAGGAGCCAGCCCACAGTAACTCCTAGCCAGAAGGAAAGACTTACGACCTGCAAGAGGTGCCTTCAAAACGTGCACCTTGGGGCCGAAGCAGCTTCTCCCTCTCCAATGCAAAGGCACAGAAGAGAGCTGTGCCCGTGCTGGGGAGGGGTCCTTCAAAACCCAGAGGAGATCCCTGCGAAGCAAAGTAATGAAGGTGATGGGAGCACCATGCAATGGCAGTGAAAGATGAAAAGGGTTTCTCAGGTCTGAATAAGCACAAAGTAAACTGAGCGTGAGGCAAGGAGGACTTTGGTGCTGAGAGCACTTATGGGGCTCTGTGACTTGAAAATGGGGGTTTCACTGCAAGATGTAGGCTCACATGTCCACAGAACAAAGAGAGGTTTCCTTCACCTTTCGCAGCTGGTGGTCACATTTTTAAAATTATCCAGATAGTGTAACTCTGTGTTAACTACTTTTCAAAAACTCCTTTTCACATATTTTGCCACCAGTGCTTAAAGTCTATAATTACCCGATCTCACCGTTCCCTGTCTCCCTTTGCCTGCAACTGCAGTGCAAGCGAGTGTGGATCGATTGCAGCTATCTTTGAGTGAACGGGAAATACATAGTTATGCAAATTGCCCTGTGTGGTAGTCAGATAACAACAAGAACTTTGAAAGACATGGGAAAAATGCACAATCTAAATGCTCAGTGTCATTATTTGCTCTTAATTACATATTGCTTCCTAATGGCTGTTTGGCATGCAGCACCTGTTGTTTCAACGTTGCTGGACTAAAGGGTCTTGTAGCTGTTACGATGCCATTGCTTGGCCCTAATTACAGTTATTAACAAGGACCAGAACTTGACCTGGGCTATACGGCACGGCTGTGCAGAGAATCACATTCGGACTAATGGTGTCTGCAATACTCCTAATATTTTTCCAGGATACATCCTTTTTCATTTGCATCACAAAGACTATAAAGTACTTATACATGACACCTCTAAATCCTTTATAATGCATCATGTCAAACAGCCCATTTAGTAGCGACTCCGTGGTATAAAGTAGCACAATACACTGAAGTTGCTCTGCTGAATTGTGTCAAAAGATCTGCTTTTTTAATTCCCCCATAATCTTACAGATGGAAATAGCACATTGTAGCAGTTCAGAAGCTGTTCCAGTGTGGCATGTCAAATGTTACTGCACCACTATTTTGACGGTGAGTCATCATGCGAGACAATGAATTGAGACAAATATTGATGTGCCGCAAAGTTTTCTCCTCCCCTCCCCCCACCCCTTTCTCAAATCGCCATGGTGGAGAAAAGAAATAAAGTGAGGGGGAGCAAAGTGCAAAGTACAGCTCGGAAGCAGCTGACCTGCCATCAACAAAATTGAAAGAAATTACAGACGCATTAAAGCTGCGACTTGCAGCAAGTGAAGGAAGAAGAGTTCCCACTGAGACGCCCTCTCCTCTCCTCTCCTTCTGCCAAAGCCTTGCGCTTACACAGCATCTGCTCCAGCATGGGGGAGTAAGTTGAAAGTAACAGAGTCGCTTTAAGGCAGGATTTCCTCACCACTGTCAAGCCAAGAGAGACCTTTGACTTTGCTTTGGAATATTCTCTGCGCGTAACCCATAAGACTTGGCTGAAGAGGTGGGATGGGTTTCTGACGAAGACACTGAACCGGAGTGCAGGAGCTCTGGGCTTAGCTCCCAGTTCTCTCACTGGAACTGGCCTGTTCCAAGCCAGTGTCCAGACTGGAAGCACGCTTTCACCTGGTATCTAGAAAAAACGCAAAAGAGCAGAAACATAGCACTCCACTCAAGAGACTGAAGGGACAATGAAGTGAATGCAGCGTATCTAGACAGCAACCCTGTCACCTGCAGAAAAGATTCAGGATAAAATCTTTGCTCCCTTCACAGGAAACTCACATGTTCTTTTACGTAGATTATCGCAGTTCAAGTTGGTTATGTAACCAGCAAACAAATTCACATGTTAAGACCCAATTCACATGCAGGCACAAAAATAGGGCTGGCTTAGTGAATTCACTTATTCGAGAAGAAATATGCAGATTTCAGTGTTTTGTATGCGACTCCTAGCAGCAAAGAGAATAAACTAATGTCCTGCACCTTATCTAGTTTGAATGAGAATGGGACTGACTACTCTGGTTTACATGATATATCTGTCTGAAGAGAGTTGTGTTTCAGACTAAAGCCAAGCTAGTTATAGAAACTACCTACAAAGGGAAAGCAGAAGAACAGGGGTGACCGCAACACGCACATTATACCATCAACTAACGCTTCACATCCAGTTTCTCTTCTGCTTCTCTGCCCTCCTTTTCTTCAGCAGAAGGCGATCGTTGCCTTTTTGTAGCTAGTACAGTCAAATCTGTGCCAAGTGAAAGCAATCTAATTATATTTGTTGGCATGCAAATACAGCGTACTATTGCTTAAGCAGGTTTTAAAAATACAGTCATGCTAGTAATTAATACATGCTATAAAGTGAGATAAAAGCCATATGACAGAGAAGCTTGTGCTTATTACATGTCATATGCATTACTGGCACACAAATCTGAATCCTGATGTCCACAGCCAGGTTTCTAAATGCCTTCCAAAGGTAAGCAATCAGCTACTGAGTCCACTGTCACCACAAGGGAAGAGAGTTGAATTAAGTTGAAATACATGAGCAGTGGGCTAAGCATGTGCACACACTCAGTGACTGTGACTCAGCTGACACGCAGTTATTTATTGTGCTGCAGTAACTTGCTCATGTCTTTGAAGACCTCACTGGAAATACAAGACCGGCTCAGATTTGGGATCAAAGCCCCTTTAACAAGAGTATCTACCTGGAGAAGAATGGCAAGAGGTGTCTCTTTAGTGGCTGCCAAAGAATTGGGCATTGACACTCTATTGCTGTTGCAGGGGTGACAGTAGGGTGCCATCATGGCTGGGTGGTGCAGTGGTACTTGTGTTCCTGATCTAAGGGCGAAACGTAAGCAATGAATGGAAGACCTGAATATAAGGGGTTTTTTCATCACATAGGACTTCCCTTCTCATTCCAGGACTGGGCTTCCCCCAGCAGTTGCCTTTCTATAGCATTAACAGGTGCTTTTGAACTTGAGAGCAGCATATTTGTCCTCACTGACTGCCAAAATAAGACACCTCTTACAGTATTGGCTCAAGATAACCTATGCTGCTGCCCAGAGCAACAACAGCTGATGATCTTGTCCATCGCTATCCATCATATGCTAGCACTGATATCATCTGTAGATGTGGCATCCATATCTCTCTCACTTATACTGCACCATCGGATGCAAGCCAAATTTTTCAAGTCATCTGAAATATCATCCAGAATGAAAGTGTGAGGAGCACAAAGCAAGCCTTTTGTAGAAGTGCTTTTTTCCCCCAAAGGTGTGCAAGCTATTTTTATGTGGTCTCCTGCAACAGCCACCCGCCTAGCTGTGTGGGAGGATTGCCCTTCTGTGAGCTAACAGCCTCTGGTCAAACTGTCCACACAAGGGTTATAAATGCCTATTACACAGATACAATGGATGTTACCTTGGGATTTCTGTGTGTGTGTGGAACTTGTTTTCGTACTAACTGAATAGCTATTAATATTGTTGCATCTGTAAGATGTCCTCTTTTCAGTTTAGCATTGAATTTGTTCCAAGATAAATAGAGGATTGATGTCTCTTGTGCTGTCAGCTCAGTACTAAATCCACTTCCTGCGAACACAGGTATTTTATGTTTTTCTTTTCATTCATGGTGATTACTTTATTGTGTACTTATGTCATGCCTTAACCTTCTTTCTAGGTACATTCTCTAGCAATACGTCTGTCCTTTTTCAGCTGAGACATTTTTACCATGACAAGATGCACATGGCTTTGTATTCATTAGAAAAAAAGCTGATAAAAATGTATGACCAAAAAAAAAGGAAAAACCCATGAAAATCTATAAAATAAGGATGAAAGAGCTAAGCTATGGATCTCCATTTTCTTCTCAATAAACCTGCCCAACGAAATCTCTGGCTGACTCTGCCAAATCATTTTCGTGCTTCATCAAGACATCAGACAGTTGCAGATTGAGAGTAGGAAATATATTTCCTTCTCTCCCATAACAAATCACATGACTCTTTAAAATCAAATGATCTTTCAGGGACTCCACACTTTTTAGTCTAATTTCCTCGATAGCTGCCCTTAATGCCATTGCTGTACCTTTGCCAATATCGTATTCGCAGTATTCAGTAAAGAGACTGGTCCCCAGTCTGATGTGTCTTTCTCTCCTCTCTTGTAAATCAGCACGATTAGCTCTTCCTGGCTCATCAATCCTGTCAGCTCACTTTTCCATAGTGCACTGCTATAAACTTCCAGCAGCTTCTTCCCCAAAACATCCCCAAAATTCCAATAAAACTTCCAGGGAAGCCCATTGCTCTGCCAGCTCTGAGGCACATTAGAGGCTCGGATGCTGTTTTCTGCAGGCAAGATTGCAATCGTCTCACTTGCGCAGAATAGCATCCTCCATATCATGAGTAATCCCCACTGAGCCCAGTGGGACTATTCGTGATATACAGCATTATCGTGATGCATAGCGTTATTCAGGAGAAGCAATGGTGTCGCAGTTTGGCTCCTTCCCCAGCCGTGGTTCCACGATCAACCCAATGGCAGAAGCTCTGCGTGTTTCACTGGACTGGGGAGCAGGACTCGGGTATCCTAACAGAGATTATTTGTAGGCATAGTTCACTATATTGTGAACTATTGTAGGCGTAGTTCATTATATTGTGAACTATTGTAGGCATAGTTCACTATACTGTGAATTATATCACTCACTACAAGTGAGTAGTTTGGGGATACTCGTACGAGTTTCTCACATACAAAAAGTTTTCTAACATCTGGCGTTATTTTTTATCAAGTGTTCTGAACTGAAACCCAGTACTGTTTTTCCAACTCCTCAGTTTTCCCTTTCCTTTCTTCGAAGTACTGACATTTTTACTGTAATTTCAATTACTCTTTTCAACTCATTTGTAACCATGGGCTTTTCCTCACAGAGACAGCCAACTCTTCTCACTGTGGAAAGTAATGGCAAAATTATTGTTGACTTCAGTAGTACCAGCTGAAGTACCAGTACCAGTACTGGCTTCTTTGCAAAAAGAACAACTGGGTTTCATGTCAGCTGTGATTCGTCCCTAATGTTCTGCATCAGATTTTTTAAGCATTTAACTTCTGTTAATCATGAACTTTATCTTTATTGCTGCCTTCTCCTTTCATTCCCACCTGTATCAAGAGCCTCTGTTGACTTTTGGGAGCGTAGACGATGTACTATCTTCTTTAGAGGCCAGAGGATGTCCCTTGGAGAAGATGCTCTCAGAGGAGATGAAGTTAAGGAAACCTAACAAGCAAAAAGGGCTTTAAAAGAGTAGAAATCATTAGGGCTTCTCCGAAGTGAGTAAATTAAAGAAAATTACGTGCGAATGGGGCCCATTTAGGGGAACCATGAAGAGCACTTAGGAGAAGGGGGGCTAGCCTTGTCTGTGTTTGCTGACAGCAGGAAGAGCTGAAACCTGGGGATTGCTCACCGGGACATCCCTATCCCAGAGTTTTGTTGGACCAAGATTAAGTTCTACAAAAGAGCATCTCCCTGTGCCCTCTTTCAAATACATTTTCTTCTGAACATCAAAGATGTTTTCATGGTGACCTCTGCTCTACCAAGGTTGGCTCCCATTTTTTAATTTCTCTTCAGTGAGCAGCCACTTTCCAAAACCCAGGGTATTTTTCACCAGCACATCCCCATTCCCCACCCCGACTGCCCCACCACAGTCCAGTGAGGAAGCGTTAACAAGACACCACATCCCCTGGGCTGCCCTGCTTTTTCCCCTTTATTCCTTCAGACCCAGTCACTCAAGGCAGAGTGAGTATCCCAGTGGTGGGGCATCACGTGAGGGACACGGTCATCTCCATCCATGCTGCTTCCAGCTCTCTAGTTAAACAGAGACCTTCCCTCTCCAGGCCTGCCAGTGCAGCATCTTTCATGATCGCTAAGTTCATGCGCACAAAAGTGAACAACTACTAGAAAAGCCAGCTTGTCTCCGCAGGAGGGAATTTAGCTCCACGAAAAGACAAGGAAGCCACGCGGAGCAAGAGCCACAGGGCTGCCAGACGACAGGGAAGCAGATCCGGCATGGAGGGAGGGTTGCACGTTCTTGCTCCTCATCTGGGGGCAGAGCAGAGCCCCTGTGCCACCCCTCCCTTCAGATATTTTTGTGCGCTGTGGGGAGAATTAGCCTCCTGGGTTGGTTCTTAGCCTTCAGGGGGTAAATACAGATTATCAGCTGATTGCCCTAAGCCTTGAGGATTAATGGATGATCTAATCTCCAATGATCTAATTCAACGTGGAAAAGCCATCAACACCTGAAGCCTGGGGTGCATATATCCTTGTTGAATTTTGGCTCCAGTGGAGTATGATAAATCTTTTTGTATGTTTTAAGCAAAGCTGCAAGACAGCAATAATGCTTCCATTTTAAGTGGTCACCACAGCACCAAGTAAATATTTTATCAGTGTTTTACAAACCAGACTCTATAACGGTACATATATTAACAGTGTTAGCAGTGCAATTATTAATTTTTCATATGCTCTTAAAGTGTAATTAATAAAGCCCTGCCTCTTCCCAGACCACAGCAGGCGTAGTTTCGTGCTTTAGAACAAGTTTCTCACAGAGGATGGGAGGAGACCAGCTGCTCAGAGTAACCTCTACTTCCAGAGCTTGCAGCGTAGCTGATGAAAAGCATCGAAATGAACCCTTGGCTGGGGACCATCAGACTATAAATTTGGTACACAGGTAAGTTGATCTATCTGACTTGAGGAAAAAGGGGCTTGTGTGAGGTGTGCCACTAGCGTCAGCCAAAAGGGTTGCAGCTTTTTCTTGCCCCATACAGACCCTTGACTCCCGCTGACCCACATCCCAACATTTGGCTGGCAGTGGAGTGAAGGTCAGGTGCAAGTTTGTGGATTGGAAACCTCCCATGTGGTCATCATCCTGGGTAAAATCCAAACCCAGAAGAGGCTGCTGCGCTAAATGTGCTTGCAAATGTTGCTGGTGGTACAGCTATGTTTCACTCCTCGAGTGCTCAGCATCTGCTGGAGCACCAGGTGGCCTATAAGCCCACACCAGGTGGTCTATGAAGCAGATGTTGTGTGGAAAAGAGGAAAGATAACAAAAAAATTTTTAAAAAACGTTAAAGTAACTTTTCCTACATTGAGCCTTTCCTAACACTTTCCCTGTCTTGAAAAAAAAAGAGAGGGAGAAAATGAGAATGCAAACAAATTGGAAACAGAGTTAAAACCAGGGCATCGAACCGAACACAAACACAGGCGGAATGAAGATTGGCTCAGACCATTTTTTTTAATCTCAAAGTAAAACTGAACCATTAGTTTGAACTTTTTCTTGACACTGGATTGGAGTGGAACCAGGACACAGATGACACTGAACCTGGCCTGAATAAAAAATGAAGCGATTCAACTTCCAACATCCACATGGAGGCTTTCAGAACCACCTAAGCAAGCTACACAAGTGAACTCTACTGAATCTCCAAAGGATGTGAGTCACAGACCCTAAAAAACTATTAGGTACTTCGCTAAGTTGGGTGATAAACTCCTATTAATCTAAAAAGATGCCAATAAGAGAGACATGTAAGGATACCTGAACATCTGAACCTGGATGACTGGAGTTCTTTGAAGAAAGTTTAATTTATGTGTGTGTGTATTTGCTTTGCTTGTCCGCAGCATAAGCAGTCAAATATCTTTGCTCTTCTCTAACATTTATTTCCTTTTGTCAGAAAATTAAAGTTCTGACTGACAACGGAAAAGAATGGTTACTGTAGCACTTGTCAGCCTTAGATTTTTTTGTCAAAAATTGCTATCAGCTGTTTTCCATGTGAAATTAAATCCTTTTTGTGATCAAGTCTGCTCTTGAATTCGGTATCAATGATTTCCTGGAGAGCATTTGCAGTGCCCTACAGCTCCCTGTCCCTCTGTTCACCCACCTGTAAAACCATGCTAATAACAATATTTACCTCCCTCACTCAAGTTTTGTGAAGCTTCATTAAGGAACATTTTCAAAGCACTTTGAGATTCTTAACTGAAGGCTGCTCAGACAGTATAAAATTCAATTACACTAGAAACTAAAAAGCCATGATTTAATCTTTATTATCTGAGTAAACCACAAATCTAAAAAAATACATATTGTAACTGCAGACCAGAAACAAAAAACACAACACGAGAGGCGGAGCTGTGAGCACAGTTAATATAACTTCTTTCATATAATTTAGCTCAAATAAATTAGTTATGGCTTGTCAAACCGAATCTGCGACTAACCCTGTGGATAACAATGGAGAAGCGAGCCACTAACATGCCTGATTACAAACCGAGCAGCTTTTCTCAGCTACTTGAGCCCAGCAAAATCCAGCACCTTGTGGCAGATGATGGAGGGTTAGAGAGCAGGAACAGAAATTTGTATCTAGGCAACATCAGGAAGCGTATATTTGGAAAAAAATGTTCTTTGTTTTTTAACGAAAAAGTGTGTTAGTAAGGACGTGTAATTTGAGGTATAATTGGCTGAGAGATGTTAAAAACCTTCTCACCCCAACGTAAAACGTGACTTCTGGATGATCATCAAACAGTAACAGGCAAGACGACGACAAAACGTACAGGTGCCAAAGCATTACCAAAGAGGCTACTGCCTACTCAAAGTTTGAAGTTTGCTGCTTTCCTTTGTGTTTCTTTCCATAGCTCTCCCGGGGAAATACGTGACTGCAACACATAAACCATTCGATCCGAAGATTTACGCCATGCTCCTATTGCTAGCCTGACAGTCAGTGGGCGCAGGGCCCCGGTTCAATAATTTACTGTGAATCTGGCTTTTGGTCTTCTGACAGTAATCAAACCTGCCCTGGCTGCGTGACAGCGGTGCGCGTCTCGTGTCAGCTCATCCTGCTGCTTCACAGAGTTTGGGGGTTAACGTTGCAGTAGGGTTTAGGAGGGATCGGGTATCTTTGTAACCCAAACCCAGCATAAAAGGAAAAAGCCTGCAAAAACTCCAAACTGTACATTTTGGTTAATTCAACAGAAATGGGATCGCTTGCGCTGCCTGCTCCTGATGAAGTACCTGTAGTGAGCTGATGTCTGAGCTCACAGATCTGGTGTTAATAGTCCTGGAAGTCTGGTCCCAGGTAATGGGCAGCTCAACGCAACGAACTTGCTACCTACCTACTGCCAGTACGGGTAGAGCTGGTGAACTTAGCAGCACCGCATGGTTCGCTACGCAGTCTAGGGCCTGATCCGGCAAACATATATACGAAGGGGGCTGCTGCTGTCCTTTAAGTTACTCAAGTGTGTAGGAGTTTGCATGACTGAAGGATGGACTCCTTGTCTTTCAGAGATTTCTGAAGGATGAACTCCTCACGGCTTGTCTTTCTGTTTTCTAAAGGGTTAGAAAGAGCAGCAGAGGCAGCTTTCCACACGCCGAAGACTTAGGTTTGTTTTAAGAATGATACAGACAGAAGTACGCCAACCTGCTAGATGGACTTAACAGCACGTCTTGGATATACACACAACTGCTTGTCGAGTGACAGAGTAGAGTACAATTCAGCCTCGGCAAATTTCAGGTGGTGTTATGCATCAGATGACAATCATTTCAGCCCTGAAATAAGTTCAGATTAAATGAAATCAAATCGATTTTTTCCTTGATACTCTTACTTTCTGTTTCTCTGATTTTTCAGAGCTTGTTGAGATTTCTTGAGTCTACAAAGTGGAGAGCAGAGAGCTTTTTAAATGTGTGTTGCCGATTCCCGAGGGACCTGGGTTATTTCTCCTTTCAATCGTTTTTGCGTTGAGCCCCATCCAGGACAGAGGAAGGGGAGAGCACAGAGCTTCAGAGCACAGGCTACAGCCCGGCAAAAGGCTACAGGCAAAGTCATCCTGTCTTACGTGGTAGGGTTTGGCTCTCCAGTGAAGAGTTTTATTCCTATGCCTTGACTGAATATTTTACGAGTTAGTGGCTGTTTTTTCTCTTGTACCCCAGACATTCATTTCTGAGGACTGTTAGGTACCAGGTGGGTTTTCGTGAAAAGGGGTATTTAAGTGATGATTTTGTGGTGTCCTATCTTTTAAGCACGAGCGTTATGAGTACGTAAATACTCATAAAGTTCAAAATTTCTGATGCAGTCTTAACCCTTCCTTATCAAAATGCTTATACTGTAGCTTACAAGCTAATGAAACCTTCCTGTGAGCATGTGATATTTGTGCTTTTTTTGGTTATTCTCCTATTTCTATCAGGTTATTTATATGACAGAAACCTGCACAACAGTTTTTATTTAACCTTGAAACAGGAAGGCTCAAGGGCATATTTATGATCATACCTACACACAGGAAAAACTATTGTGTTCCTCTTTTTTAGCCAGCAAAATACACTAATAAAATCTCTTCCTCCACAGTATCCAGACAGAGATTAGGCAGACAATTCTTCCTCCCAGCCATAACATCGTACAATTGTCTAAGTGCATTACTGCTTGTTTTAGGTTTTTTTTCTGCAAATCCCTATGGACCACACAACAAAGCCAAAGATATCAGGCATGAAGCTGATTATGAGTTCTTAATTCAAGAACAATGATTAGCCAACTTACAAAAAAATCATAGTGGAACTGAACTAGGCTTGCAATCTCTCCGATTTTCCATCCATTTCAATACTCAGCTTGTCTTGTCTTTTACCAGTGGGAGGTGATAATGAAGCTTCAGTTCATGGATTTTCATGAGAAGTGGTCCCAATTATCTGCCTAGATAGGCAACCCGTAAGACATAAACTCAACATTTTTATTCTAAGCAGAAATGACTATCAAAAACATTCCAAGGTCCATTTTTTTTTGAGAAGCCCTTCTCACTAGAGACTTTCCTGTCGAGTTTGATGAGGAAAGGCATGGGTACCACAACTCCTATGTGACTTCCTTGAGATGCCTCTTAGCACAAGGGTTTATGGAGATGTACTGCCTTAGCAGCAACTTACTCAGATGAAATAGTTTTTTCTTTATTTTACCATGGTTTATGGAGAAGGTGGTCTGTCATGGCTCTTGGCAAACAACCGGGTGCCTCCTGATGCCCAGGAGGCAGGACCACGGTCATCCCTTTCGTTCCTCAGCTGGGCTGTGCAGAGCGGGCAGGGGAGGAGCAGCCCTGCCCAGCCTCTCTCCTCCCCAAACAGGTAGCTGTTGCTGAAGGACCATGGACAGTCAGAAACAGCAGGGGTTTTCCTCACAGGAAATGTTGGCAAGAGTGAAAACAAGTGCTTCCTCAACTTTTTCCATGGAAAATTTCAACTTTTCACAGGCCAAAGCCTGAATGCTCCGAGTTGAAAAACCAGAGGTATCTACAATCAGTTCTCCACACTCTACTGTGATGAAGGAGTGGATAACCTGCATAAAGTCAAAATATCATCCGTGGCAAATTAAACCACATAGTGGCAGCATTAAGGGGAAAAGAAAGGCTGGATAGCCCATTGCTGCAATGCCTGAAATTTCCTTGGTCAGGACCAAAGCAAGCAGCTGAGCCCATGCAATGCAGACATAACCATAATGCTTGCAGAGCCAAGCTGCCTCACGCAGACCTAGTTTAAGTGCCTTTGTTCTCAAGGCACAGTTAATCCAAATATAGCCACCCTTTGATTATTTATGGTAGGACTCATCCGAGTTTTGGAAAGGCTGCAAGGGAGCATCGTGGGAAGTATGGTTCAAGTGTTCCCATATTGCTGTTTTTCTCTGTGGGACAGACTCTACGCCTCACCATGCAACATGGCCAGAGAATCCCATGGCTCCCATCAGTAAGTAGGTCAATATGAAAAATGTCTTCCCCGTAAAGCTTGTTCTACCAAGTACATTGTATAGTGCTAAACTGAACTCTAAACTTAATCTTCTGCAGGAAAACAGTGGATGGCGGTTTTATTTTTAATTTTTAGCCAATTCACAGTGAGAAGAGCATTTTGCCCCTGAAGACCCCACTTTCTGGGGCAAGCTCACCAGAAAGTAACAACGATTAAACGTTTGCAGCGTAATTAGCAAATACTCAGATGCAGTAAAATACACGTGAAGTGTTTCCCTGGTCTGATAGGGACCTAGGTAAAAGAGAAGCAAAGAAGTGCATAGTTTTTCACATGATGCCATCCCTGGCTCTCACAACAATAACCAGTTCTGTTCTCTAGAGCCTGCCCCCAACTTTGCAGCCATTTTTGAATGTTAACCTTGAACCTTTAATCATTTTACAATGCGCTAAGAAAATTCAGTCCTTCCCAGTTGAAGGCTGGAAGAGTAAGACTCACTGACCCTTTTTGGATGCAGTTACATTTTGATCTTTGCCTAATAAACTGACTCTTGGCTCATAGGTCATCTGCCCACTTCCAGACATCCCTAGTTTCTCCTAGGCCATCTGTCCATAAATCCAGATGAACCTACAAATCAATACAACCTTTTATCCCAATTTTTGGCATGTAACTGTGCTAACAGTTTGCTTTTGTCTCAGGTCCCCACTCCCACTTCAACAAGAGTCTTGTCCTTGTAAAAGCAGTAGGCATAAATGACATCTTGCATTTTTCTATTTGTCTGTTCTATGATATTGCGAGATGACTTGCTAGCAGATAAAGATTTGAAGATAGATGCAGCATTTAATGTTAGGTTTGGATATTTTGGTCACACAGACAAACAGGTGTGATCAAACTTAATGCTCACTACATACATATCTTGCCATGAATAGTTATTAAAGTCTGAAATTAAATGAAATCCTGCAGTTATAAAATAAAAGTGTAGTCTGGAAGCTGTATTTTTTCTTCTCGTACAGTAGTGAAATGGTTAAGGATTTTTTCTGAAGAACTTTAGAGGCACAATGGAGAAGCACAGAAGCATAAATCTGAAGGTTAAATTTGTATTGGCTTTGCCTCCTCTTTCCCATAGGAGCACAGATGGTAAAAACCTTAAAGCTACCCCTGCTATTATCATGGAATAAATGAATTATCAGGTTTCTCCCTCACAATGCTAACTATGGAAGGCACCTTCCTACTCACATCATGATCAAGATCATTTAAATGAAGAAATGCTGCTTGTTTGATCTGAAAAAAAGAAAAGAAGGAGGGGAAAAAAAAAATCTCTAAAAGACCTGGATCACCCTTTGGATTTGGAGCAATCGCTTCCACACAGTTGCCTAAAGCCGCAAAGCCAGCCAAGCCCGCTGGATTTCTAAAATGATGCAAGGCGCTCTCTCCTCAGCTTCTGCTTCAAAGACCTGCTGTTTGTTTGTTGTGGTGGCTGCAAGAGATGCCGATACCTGAGAAGGGGCATTCTTAGAGGGAAGGCAAAGAAAAAAAGAAATTAGCTTTGCATGTAGCTTCCCAGGAAGAGAGCAAGGCAACGTGAGGGATAATGAAAACAAGGCAATGCAAAGCACTAAGAAACGTACTGGAGGGAAATATTCTCTCTGATGCTATGATTAAAATTATCTGTTGGAAAACATGAACCCCACTCTGCTCGTGCTTCTGCAAGCCTTCGTGCACAACTTAAGACCACTTTAACTAACATTAAGACCCTGATAGGCTTCAGGAAAGCATCTCTCTTCACAGAACACATGAGCAATTAAAATAGATGAAACTGGGATTTCAGCTGATGTTCCAATGTTAAAACACGGATGAAACACAATCAAGATTTAAATCTCTATGCCAATATTTTTCCTCAAATTCAGTGAGAAAAAGGAGCAGACTATAAGAACCCAGTGACATGGGTCTTAACTAAATAACGTTACCATTTGAGCCCCAAAGGTTAAAGCGAGCACTAGCTCTTGTGTGCGCTACCTACAGTTACTTAGTGGTTCTCATCTGTTCTCAACCCTCTATATAGTGAAATTTAAAACAAAAAATGCTGGAGTTTCACTGTTGGGTTTTGTGCTCCGGATTTCTAGGGGTTGTATTTTCAAGCTATTTTCCACCAAAAAAAAAGAAAAAGAAAAAAAAAGGCTACGCAACCAGCCAGCTGACCCCAGCTGCAATTCTTAGTAATCACCTTCTTCCAAGGGCTGCAGCTTCGCGAGTGACTTGAAGAATCCCAGCTAAGCAGCAGGAGGTGGCAGCCAGGAAAGCCTGCATATACGTTTGCTTCTGTGTGTTCTGTGAAGGTGACTGTTCTTGGTGAACACTGAACTTGATATTAATAGTGACAAAGAGTAACAGTTCGTTTCTCTTCAACTGCTATTACTGTGCATGCCTGCAGATTATTGCTGCTGTACGGTGAGCGTGTGGGTAGGGCTGTACTCTGCTTTCTGGGTAGACCTGTGCCCTGATGTGTCCTAATGTATGAAATTAATGGGGTTGCGTTATGCAGGTAATTTATAGCTTGAGGTGTCAATGAGAGAGGTAGGAGCTTGAAGAAATGCAATTTTATTTTAAAAGGGGGGGGGTTAATCTAAAAAAAGATTTGTTTTTCTTCAGTCAAATCAGATATAGGTGCCTTTTCCCTTTAATTGCCACAGTATATAATTTGGAAAATATTACTCATTCTTCTTTCAAAAATACAAGTAGGGAAATTACATGGGCACTGAAGCATTCAGATGTAAGTGATATCATTAAAAAATAGCAGAAATACAGTAAGGAGAAAATTAACAGTTAGCTGTTCTCGTCAAAAAAGTTCAGCAAAATTATGAAATACTTCCTCCGAGTTGTGAATTTAGTCATTTGTGCTGCATTATTTGTACAGACGAAAGCAAGCTATTGCATGATTGAATAACACAATTAGATTTTTATTGTTGAGATCTACCGAGCCATTTTACAGCTGCTGTCTGCCGCACAGCAACTGTCCCCACCAAACACTGGTACCAGAAAATATAGCCAAAACCCAGCAGGACTGGAGGGAGATCATCTGCTGATGACCAGCACAGGCGAATTGATGAAAGGAAGCTAAGTATCTTTAGCACAACACAGACTATTTTTTGCATCAAACCCTCAAGTAGTAGGTGTGTTTTTCGGCACTAGTGGTTTTGCCTTTGGATGCTTAATATGGCTGGCATAAGCTTTTGGCCAAGGCTTTTGCAGCCAGCTGCTTATGCATGCCCACTGCCTGCTTTATTCAACACTGAGGTTTCCCTGGCTTGTAGAAACTGTCCCTCTGGTCCCTTCGAAGTCCCAGAAGCCCAAAAAGGAGCTCCTAGTGGAGATAGCAAGAAAGCTACTTTTTCCAACTCTTCTGTCCTCAGATAAGGAGGACATTTTAGTAAGTGCTTTTAAAATCATTGGGCCTCATGGACACCATGCAAAAAGCAGGATGGGTACAGCAATAGTCTCAGAGGTAGTGGTTTTTTGGATGTACTTCTTGTTCACAACCCTTTTTTGTGCAACTGAATTGGCAGGAAGTTCACAGCCATCCTCCCTTTATATTCTGCAGCCCCTAAAGCTAGAAAAGTGGTGAGGACAGTGGCTCTCCCCTCACATTTAGCTCTTCAGAAGCACGGCTGCTCCTACAGCTCTCTGAGAAACATGACCTGCTGGCTGGCAAACTGCAGCTGCTGCACTAACACGTACCGAGCACCACATCACTTAGTAGCTTTATTGCACAGAGCAACAGGAAAAAAAACTTGCTGGAGAGAGGGCAAAAAATAGCAAGAGGGAGATGATAGGAGCTCGGGGAATCACCATTTAAACCTGTGGGATGAAAACTCTTAACGGATAAAGAATAATATCACGTCTCTATCAACGGTGGAATTTCAGCAATGGAGCCAAAACAGCGATGGCAGAGCAGCAGCGCAGAGGAGGGGTAACACGTGAGGACAGCAAGGGGGAGGGAATACAGCTCGCCCTGGTAGACCTCCCATGGATAGACAGGACAGTTTCCTGGTTTCCCACCTCCACATCTCACTCTGAACCCTACTGTAAAGGCACATACAGGCAAAGATTAGCAACAAATGGCCGGGCACACGATTTGTATGGACAGCAGGTAAATACCGAGCACCTCCCATACAATGAAACAGAGCATGGAGGAAGGAGGCATCTTTGTCCGAGAAAACAAAGACAACCTGAGTTGTACTTCACTGAGCAGAAATCGTTCAAGCTGTTAGCTGCACCAGCACAGGGGAAGGCACAGGCCTCTCTGAACGGGAACAGCCAGGTAAGGTATAAGGTATGGGGTACTGCAGCAGCGGCAGCAGCGCAGCGGGCGATCAGCTCCGGAGTGGAGCTGGATTGCAAATTACGCATTCAGTAGACATTTCATAGGATCGGAATATCCTGAGTTGGAAGGGACCCGTGAGGATCATCAAGTCCAACTCTTGACTCCACAAGTCTTGG
This sequence comes from Fulmarus glacialis, assembly GCF_000690835.1. Lineage (NCBI taxonomy): Eukaryota > Metazoa > Chordata > Aves > Procellariiformes > Procellariidae > Fulmarus > Fulmarus glacialis. The sequence continues at coordinate 22,417 of NW_009229941.1, forward strand.
ACTCTGACAGGCTTGGGGCTGTGACCGCTTCCCTGAGAGCTTGTTCCAGCGCTTCACCACCCTCTCAGTGAAGAACTTTTTCCCAATATCCAATCTGAACTATCTCCGATACAGCCTTAAGCCATTCCCTCGTGTCTTATCACTGGACACCAGAGAGAAGAGATCAGCACCTCCCTCTCACTCCCCCCCTCATGAGGAAGTTGTAGACAGCAGTGGGGTCACCCCTCAGTCTCCTCTAAGCCGAACAAACCTCGTATCCTCAGCCTCTCCTCATCAGTCATGTCCTCTAGTCCTTTCACCATCTTTGTTGCCATCCTTTGGACACGTTCTAATATTTTTATATCGTTCTTATATTGTGGAGCCCAAAACGGCATGCAGTACTTGAGGTGAGGCCACACCAATGCTGGGACAACCAATTCTTTTGACCGGTTAGCTATACTGTGCTTAATGCACCCCAGGCTACAGCCAGCCCTCTGGGCTGCCAGGGCACGTTGTTGACTCCATTGAGCTTACCATCAACCAAAACCCCCAGAACCATTTCTGCAGGACTGCACTCCAGCCCTCTTGTCCCCTAATCTATACATGCATCCAGGATTACACTGTCCCAGGTAGGGACAGTGCAGAATCCAGCACTTGTTCTTGTAAAATTTCATATGGTTACATTTGTCCATCTTAGATCCACGCCATCGCCTGTTCACGCAGGATGTATGAATAGCCCTCCTCCCATCAGCCACACTTGCAAGGGACTGTCTATGATGACTGAGATTTACTTCAAGCTCAATTCTGGACTCATTATTCAGATGCTTCAATAGCAAACATTGTTATTCTCCAGCATCTAATGACATCTTTTTCTCTGAACAGTCAAAAATTAAATTCCCTCTGACCATGACTAATCAGCGTGTGAACTGCTGCATGCTATCTTTCATTTTCACAGTCCTGAGAATGAGCTTGCATGGGAGAGGAATTTTAACCCAATACAATAAGACAATAAAAGGGGCGGAAAAAGCACAGGTTCCACCTGAGGACCACCATACCTTGTACAGAAGCACTCCATTATGCTGAGCTGGGGGAAGAGAAGGTTAATCCCCAAAATCTATCTTGAGCAAGACAGAGTATATGGAGGGTGATGAAGGTTTCATTCATTTTCTCTTGAATAAAACGTATAATAAAATAAAAATGTAATAACCATAATAATGGCTTGTGGACAAAATTCCAGGCTAAATGCATTCAGAATAGCTGCACTCTGAAACAATCTGACCAGAAGAGGTTACGTACAAAATAAACTAAAGGTTTGCATTAGGGTTGGTCAACAGGACAAAGAAGTATTCAAGGCATAGCAAATTTCATGGAGCACGTGAAATTATTTTTCCCTGAATATAATTCCCTGAAAGACAGGGGCGGCTCAGCCCTGTAACATTCACTCAACATTATGTTTGTCAAATGCTATTTGTCTGGTCCTTTGTTTCAAGATGACGTCTTGTCCTGCCCGATTTTACGCTCTTTGTTTAATTAGCTTTCCGTGATAAAAGCCCGAAAAGACATTTGTTGAGCGTTTCATGCAGATGTTCCTCACCTGCCTCTCCTACCGGGCTTGCGCCGCTGTGGGTCTCTGACTGGCACCATTTACCCTTCAGCATCCACTCGAGTATGCTCTGGCATCCATGGGCTTAATGACAGCTATTATATAAGAAATTGTTTTAATTAGTTGTTTGTCTAAAAGAGGGAAAGATGTGATCTAATAGCATGAACACTAGACTGGGGATGCTGATTTCTCAACAAAACACTAATATAAAATTCCTCTCTAGCCTTCAGCCAGACATTTCAGTGCTTTGCTTCAAGTTTTCCATTTGTAAAACAGAAATTATATTTCCTTGCCTCATGGAGGTGTTGTGAACTGCATTCCCACTTCACTGTGCTTACTTATCCCTCCAGATTGATAGCTACAGTTTTTAAAAGATAATGCTCTTATTTAAGGAGGAAAGAGATTTCAGATTACTGGAAGTGATGGCTCCCTGGGTTTGAAAGCAGGCTCTCCTTTTAGCTCCTGGCAGTGCTGATTTACCCTGGCAGCTTGTAGGCTTTACCTACAACAAAAAAAGGGGATGCAGAAGCTGTGACAAATTATTTCCCTGACAGATCTTGGGGCAAATTGTGAGCCTGGCTGGTGAATTTCACACCCACCAGTATCCTGAGCACAAAAAAGGGAAAGCGGCGGCAGGGTGTCCATATTCCTTCTGACTGCGGATCACCAGTGAGTGTCTGAAAACCCAGGGAAAGTTGCCGGAGGTTTGAACAACCCCACCAGAAGGCTCGGTGTGTGCCCACATAGCTGAGGCACCGGCAGGACCTCCCGAGCAGCAAAGACTCCACTTGAATGCTTCAACTTGTTTGTGCCCTCACGAGTCAGGGCCTCTGTATTTTTCAGGCTACAGTACTAAATGTCTCAAAAGAAACTTTGAATCCTCCTGTTCTTCTTGTACTCTCTGGCCATAGTCAACCTGAAGTGACGTGAGGTCCAAACAGAAGGACTCTGTCCTCATGTACATTGGACTGAGCAATTCATTGCATCAAGGAGAACTGAGCTTCCAGCTTCTCACCCAGCGCATGAAGTTATTTCACCTCCACGCCAGTCAAAGGCCTGCTCCAATAGATCATCGGTAGATATTTGTCATTAGGGATTCATTACTGGGATTCCCTTTTGATATACACATTGAAAAATCACTTTGCCCTCTCCTCCTACAATCAATTTAATATGCAGTTTTGGTTGAGCAGGCTGTGAGCCTTGTTGGCCCGGTGTGTGAGAAGTAAGGTCGCTGCAATTATTCAGCTGCTGGTTAAGCATGTTACTTTTCTGGTTTTTCCTCCCCCTTCTCCCCAGGTTGAATCTCAGAGAAGGTACAACACCTAAAAGTGCTTAATAATGGTCATCCATCTATTGGATTTTTTTCTGCCTGGTATCAAATGCATTGACCTCCTCTCTATCTCAGTCAATAGATCTTGATTTTAGTCTCCAGAGAAATTTGGGTATGCTAATTATGATCACCTTCCTCATGATGGAGACCTTGTTATGCCACGCTGAAATGCTGACATCCAAAGAGAAGAGTGAAATTGTGCACAGGCAGACAAGGGGTTCCCCTTTGAAAACACACGGTGTGGATTTTCTGCAGATGAAGGACAGTACTAGCTGGAGATGCTTGCCTGGAAAAAATCAGCCCTGTACGGCTGTCAGCAGGGAGACCCACTTCCAGAGGCTTTCCTGCTCCTGGGCCTCAAAAACTGACCTGGAGAAACCCAGAGCTACTGCAGCTGCTGACAAGCTGCTTGCAAATAGCAGGTGAGGTAGGAAGAAGTAAAGCCCTGCTACAATCCTCCCACCCTCTGCAGCTCAGGTGCTGCAGGTGCAGTCCCACAGGGTCCTAGCTATGGGGCGAAGGAGGATGAGATGTTAACCAGAGGCAGATGGGGCGTGCAGAAGAACAAGGCCTGCTGCAGGTGGATACCTGCAGGATACAGCCGACGCCGGTGGGCTCAGGGTAAATTTGCTTGGCTGCATGACACTGGGCCAGATGCGCTCAGCCGGCTTCGATACAGGCAAAGCTCCGTAGCATCTGCTTGCAAAAGCCACGTAGACATGCTCTAACATCACCCACAGATGTCCACGCATCTGTGACACGTCTATGCAGCATAATTCAGGGCTATGAAAACACCTGGGGTAGCTCTGGAAAAACCTGCCCGCTAATTGAAAGGGCTTGGTTAAGACCTACACTAGCACCGCTGTATTACCTCTGGCACCTGCACACGATCATTTAAATCTCACTTGGGTGTGCACGGTCTGGCATTGTGCAAAGACGTGTTTTAGGTTATTCCTAAAGAACAGAGGGGGAATCTAGTTCCTCGTGGCAGCAGTCAGCTCCTCCAGTCCAGAAAAACTTAATTTCCTGTCCTAAATCTCCCACCCAAATAACAACTACTTGCTATTTCAATAGGAAATTATATGGACATCATATGAAAAAAAGCTTTCTGCATTATAAAACCCTGAGTATACCACTGCTAACAACCACTGTTGAAAGGGCCCCATGGAAAAACCTAACACCCAAACTTATTATTAAAGTTTATGTCACACTGTATACACAAGAAGGGCAACCTTAATGCTGACATTTCACAACCTTTTTATGCTTTGCTTTGTAACCTTCATGTCATTCTTTTAAATACAGTTTGTAATGTCACGAAAAATGGCAAATATCTTCCTTGACATGAGAAGTACCCTCTTAGCTTAGAAACACCTGTTTTCTTTCCTGGAATTACTATTTCTAGGAACTGACAATGAGAGACGAGCAGTAAACAGAGCTTTTTAGGATTCCCGCGATTAAGTGCCAAACCAGCGAATGCGGGTGTCTTGCACCTCTCACCTCTCGCCCAAGGTGTGAACCTGTCTGGGTGGCACGTCCAGGGGACGCCTGGAGAGCCTGCGTCAAGCTGAGGACGCTGGCCAGGCACCATGGGGAAGGTGGGGAAGGAGATGCCCGTGATAACCTCCCGCTGGCACCCACTCTTGCCCTGCGGTACTTCACCGAGAGGTTGAGGTGCTGTTACCTATGGCAGGGTAAGAGCAGACATGCAGATATACTCTTAATTTGCCACGGTTGGGGTAGGCCCCATAGCCTCAGGCAGAGCGATGGTAGCCACCCGGAGCCACGCAATGGCACAAACGCTGCTGCTGAGCTTTGGAGCTGGCTTGTGCCCCGATGCAGAGGTGTATAACAAGGGCTGCGTGAGAAGTGTTTCATTGATGAGCTTGATCAAACCCTCTGGCACCAAGGCCCCTCGCTGCCAACAACACCGCAGTCACTCCCCAGCGAAGAGTGAAGCCACGGATGCTGGTTCAAATAAGAGACGTGTACCAGAAGATCTTTGGCCCCATCTGTCTTAATTATACCGAATTCAATAATTTCTTTGAAGAAAGGAGACGGTGTTCCCTGCCCCCCTGCGTACTGAGTCATCTCCTCAGGTCCAACCCCACGCTGTAAGTCACTCGCAGATATTCCTCAGCTTTTATTACAGGAATTACACCTTCTGAATAGATGCACATAAATTCATTTTGGACAAATAAAAGAAAGGCCCTCTCTGTGCAATCCCGTTTTTGTTCTGTTTGACTAAGGAATGGCATTTTGTACTAAATTGTTGGTTGTGGTTTTCTCTATGTGCATGCAGCTTTTCCCAAAGTGTAACCTTAGCAGCGAATAGAGTGACTCCAACACAACTGGCTGCTCTCCAGCATTTCCAGGCTGGGAAGAAAAAAAAGCCTTTATGAAAGAAAGAGACAGGTTGCTCCTTCCTGCCCGAGGTCTGCTAGGTAGCAAACGTTCACTGGCAAAGGGATGTTTGGACATACATGGTGACTGAGGATAAAACTGTTGATTAGAGATGACTGGCTACTGAAATAAGTGCTACTCATTTCTACCTACAGGCATTCGACAATAACTCCAGTTGGTGGGCTACCTAGCTTTACTCGTAAGCTGAAAAAAAAATCGGGCCAAGGGGGTGTCTTTGAACTACTTAATAATTAAACTAAGACCGAGCAAAGGAGGAAGAAGTTGAGAAAAACCTAATTACAGCCAATTTAACCTTGGCATAGCTCAGCTCATAGCTAGGTTCAATTTGGCTTGGTATTTTTAGAAAAATTATAAAAGGAAGCTAACCATATATCAGATTGAGAGGGGAAAAGATGAAGTTATCCTAAAAGGTGAAGTTGTGGTTGGAATCTTTTTCCCCCCTTTTTTTTTCCAGTGAAACTTAATCCTAGTTTCTACCTCAGATGACAACTGTACAACCCTGTGTGTCCTGAGACCTGGAGGATGCAAAGACACGATTGGGTTTGAAAGATGGAGCTGTTGAATCCAGCTGAAAAGGAAACTCCAATCACCCCCCTACCAACCCACCAGGGCACCATCGTGATATGGTGTCCAGAACAGCCTGCCCCTGGTGCTCAGGGCAGCCTGCCCCTTGCAGCACGTATTTTACCTGCCCAGGGAGCCCTCCGAGCACCTGGGTGAGCCGCAGACCTTCCCTCCCCCTGCACAGAGGTAGAGCTTAAGCTTCATGACATCTATGAAAAAAACCCCAAGCCAGAGACAGACTGTCCTGGGGTATCCCTGGGAATCCTCTCAGTACGGCGCTTTGGTCGACATCAGGCGACCAAGCTGGGCTCATAGGAAACAGCAGCCAGAGCAGGTCGGTCCATCGGTCCCCAGGCAGTCAACACCAGAGCTCAGTTCCCTCCTCGGGACACAAACCCTCCCCGGCTCCTCTGGCTCATTTGCTCCAAGAAGACACAACCACACCTCAGGGGCTCCACCACCAGCTGGAGGAGATCTCTCCTGGAGTAAAAGTGGCTGAAGGCTGCTCTGTACCACCTGTACCATCTTTTTCATCCACGCGTAGCAAACCACATGGCAATTCAAGAGGGGGGTCCTCAGCTTTAGAGTTTGGGGGTTTTATCTGTTTTTGTTTAATATGTAACTCCTCTAAAAGCCGGTATCAAACAGACATAAACCTGGAAAAATTCGGTTTCTTGCAACCCTGCATTCCTGAGTCTCTACAATAAATAAAGGGCAGAAAAAGAGGAGGGGGGCAGGAGTGAAGCATTAAGAACCAGGGAAAAAGGGAAATGGAAACAGATGAGCAACTTAAAAAAAAAACTGGCCCCAAACCCAGTTTTCCAGACAAGCTGTGACACAATCCTTAGCCTGGAGATGTTGTGGGTATACCACCTACCTGCGTGACCGATGTCTCCTAGCAGTGCGCAGTGCTTTCCCAGCCTGCAAGTATTTGCAGGCTCACACACCAGTTACATTTTATGGCCTGGAAAAAATAGTAATGATGATAAGAGAATTGCCTATAATATAGCAAATTAATATTGCTAGCAAACTGTTCGATATTACCTTTTCCAACAATGTTATAGAGATAGGAGAGAGCCCTAACAAATTATGTGCGGAGTAGAAAAATAATAAATTAAATTACAAGTGAACTGCAACTCAATATTTTGCATGGAAAATCAATTTTCTCTCTCAGCTCCGTTATACAGCCAGCAAAAGAAAGAACCCAGCATATTATCTCTTCAGACTCCAAAACTGCCCAAGTAGAGACCTTGTTGTTATTTTTCTAAGCCATTAAAGCTTCTTCCTTTTGTATTAGGTTTTGTTCTGGGTTTCTCCTTTCACCCTCCGCTGACTCCGTGATACAGTAACTTTATAGGTGGAGCTGATAGCACTGCCTAATTTTACGTCAGTTGATATTTGATATTGCGAGGCCTGTTTTCTCTGCTTATAACTTTGCCAAACTTGAAGCGGTTTGGGTGAATTTTACCATTCTGGTTATCAGGCTGAGAGAGGCTGCAGGGTGTTTGCATTTGTTTAATTTCATTTCAGTACAAGTGAATCCACTCTTCCTGTAAACAAAACGATGGGAGAAGATGTAGCCCTACCCTGGTAAAAGTAAACAAACAAACTTAGTGCTCCTTTTCTTGAGAAATGCATCCTTCCCTACGATTGGTATCCTGAAATTCATGGGAGATAGCTAGCTCAATGAAGGAAAAGCCTGTTGTGGGGAACGTGAAATTTTGGCTAAATTTGGCCAAGTTGCAAGACCATTAAAAAATCAGTCTGTACATGCACAGAAGACTCTTTTTAGGCTTCACAGCTTATTTCTTTAACTATTTTATCCTCACTGAGCTTGATGCAGGGGAGATTAAGCAGGATGTTCCCTGAAACTGTAAATTTCAGCAAAGATCTCAGGAAAGGTGTTTGGAAACGGCAGCCCGGAGCACACTTATCCAGCGTGACTGGAAACCCAGGTGGGAGAGGACACTGGCTGAGGAACCAGGAGATGGGAGCTGGGCCTCAGAAGCAGCCTGTGACTGGATTGAGGCATGCAGAAAATAAGACTAATACAGGCTGAGAAATGAAAATTAGGTGGAGATGACTAAGAGACAAAGACTGGTGACCCAGAGATAGGAAGGAAAGAAAGGAAAAAGTGAGCAACACTGTCATCTAGGGTGGGATGGGACTGAAAAGAGCTCACCCCCCTTGAAAAGCAGCCAGGAAAAGTGGACCAAGATGTTTCATCCCTGTTTATGACCAAACTGAGTGTCAACACATTGCCGAGCAATGGGATTTTTGCTTTATTTTAATTTGCTACTAAAAAACCTTAGGCGATTTCATAAATGCATTAAAAGGACATTATTAAGGTTGAAAAATCTACCATTAAGAAGTCAGAAAAATGCCCTTGAGTACACAACGGTGACACGGAATTATACCGCCTTCGTTTTGCCTTTTATTATGCCTTTATTTGACTTTATAACCCCGGCGATGCTTTTTAACACAGCCTGTGTATTTGTTTGCGTGTGTGCATGCAAACATCCAGGGATATTCGCCAGTGCAGATTTTACATGGGTGGACTCAGAAATACCCTCCACCTGCCAGCGGAGATGGCAGCAAGGCTGCGCTCGAAATTCCACCACTGGGCTCTGGCAGGTCGGAGACAAAAAAAAAAAAATGAAAGCACAGCGGGTAAAACATCTCCCACACAACTGGCACCTTTAGAGCTCCATCCAAAATCCAATTAAGCTTTTGCAAAAGCGTCGTTCTGTAGCCCTTTCACTAGGATTCATTTCAATTAGCTTTGGATCAGGTCATCAGTAATTTTTTTACCCAGTCAGGTGGTATTTTTTTTTACCAATGCAGATTTCACATAGAGAATATCAGAAAGCCACTGAATAGCCATTGAGCAGGCTGTACTGGGAAAAAGGGGCCATGCTGTAAATCAAAACTTACTCAGAGACTTTTTTTCTTTGGATCTTTCACATTC